>NC_134483.1:66593503-66746003 GCF_040206685.1 Ascaphus truei
TCACTGCAAATCGACAACCTTCCCAAATTCCACTCAGGTGTGCCTAGGCTTATGGAGACTCCAGCATAAAGAAAACTAAATGCTGCATTACACAATTAGATCAAAATGCTTGAACACACTCAGAATGTCCATGAAGGTTCATAGATTACAGCAATTTTACTCATCGTAATCAAGATGGAATTTGACTCCAGGTAAAGTGTGAACGCATATCCCATAGTTTATTCCACATAAGCTTCAAAAGTTATTAAGATCATTTAGCCTTTCAACTATAATGAAAAGAGAGTTGAAATGAGTGGCAGCGGCTATTTTTTTATGGATCCTTCTTGGGCCACTTAACTCTCTGTATCTCAAAAATTCAGTACAAGAGTTTGTTAGGAAGAAACTGGTTCCCACAGTTGGAAATGACAGTCCAATGAATCAGTGTCATTATTATAGGATAACTAAGATATTTCCTAACCTGGGAGCTGTAAGGGTTCCAGTCCAGGCTTTAGCTTGAACCTGCCCTTACCGGGCTGCTGTGGACATCTTGGTTGTTGGCCTCCTCCTGAACTTTGTTAATGGCTGCACCTGTGTAAGGGCTTAAATAGCAGCCAGTGACTTCCAGCGCCTGTCTGAGCACTGTATATGTTTCCCTGTGTTCCTGGCCACCTTGGGTTCTAGTTGCTGACCGTTCCTTGTTTGTGAGCCTTCGCTGTGTTCCTGGCCACCTTGGGTTCTAGACGCCGAGCCTTCCTTGTTCGTGAGCCTTCCCTGTTCCTGAGGCTAGCCTGTTGCTCTGGCTAGCCTGGTGCTGTGGCTAGCCTGTTCCTGAGGCTAGCCTGTTAATTTGGAATTCCTGTTGCTGACCCCAGACCGGGACCCCGACCTCGCTGCCTTCCGCCTGCCCTGACCTTTTGTCTGTCGCCTGGGTTCTGCACCACTGCCGCCTGGCCTGACCCTTTGCCTTCTTACCGACTATGGATACTCTAACAGGACTCTGTCCCTGGGCTCTGGTCGGTTAATTGGCATCCCTACCTCAGCGCTGCGGGTCCGCTTCCTGATCTGAGACGAGCACCATCAAAGGAGCTTACAAAGGACACCAGTGTATTATACCGGGATACTACAGTTTCATCTATACACATGAAAAATATAAATGTACCTAATGCCCTACATTAAAATATTGATCTTATCTTATTGCACAATGAGTCCTTGAGCCAAACATGAATACAAAATGGGCTACACCAATAGAAGCAGTTCTCAAGCTGAATGGACACATGAGGGTTTACAGAGATTATAAAACCACAGTAAACAAGGCACTCATATAGCAAACTGCTATACACCAACTACTAACTGTTCTTGCAGGAAATAGACCCTAGGCAATGCGTATCAACAATTGAGGATGCTGCACATGCAAAAACTATAGCACATGCAAATAACTCATAGTGGTGCTTTCCAAGTAAAACATTTTTAGTTTTGAATTATTGTTGCGTTGGGCATTTTCATGCAAATAGAGATGTGCAAAGCTTTCAAACGAGTTTGCAAACCATGCAAAATTGGCCCTTTTTCATAAAAATACATCACAACGCGATTAAACCTTGGTCACAATATTGTAAAAATTCACCAAGCATTTCAATTAATGATGCTAACTCCCATCCAATGCCTGAAAATACTGTATGGGATTTGATGCAGAGGGCAAGAGAAAATGTTTGGCAAATCACTTGCTAATTGTGACTGCAATTAATTGGCAAAACATTGAATTGATCATGGAAATGTGTGCTTTCTGAGAAACTTTTATCCCTGAAAGTGGTAAATCTAATCCCCTCACCTAGTATATATAATGTGTAGTTGCATCTATGGGCTCCTCCCCCCTTGAAGAAGCGAGTTTACCTCGCAAAACGCGCGTCGAGAAATAGGGCGTCAGGATCGGTAACGTCACAGGATTTGCGATATCAGACCTGTGGAACATGGCTCGTATACCATTGTTATCTTTTCTTTTGTCTTCTGGCCCTCTGCGGCAGAGCTATACTATGTGGCAGTAGATAATATGCTGGTTTGGTTAGCACAAGAAGTATATATACCAGAAAGGCAGCTGCCTATACTCCTACTGTATTTCATCCAATTGGGTTACTATATATAACAGCGCTATACATTACCAACATATCCGTTTCAGTAATGGGTGTGTTTGAGAACGTGAATGGCACCAGTGACATACTTACTATCATAATATCCTATATTTTGGTTATTCTAAACCATATATAGCTTTACAGGTACCATACGTTCTCTAATAAGACATTAGCTGCACTTAGATTTGTATGTGTCTGAGATGAATCCTATCATCAATTGGCTACAGAATTTAAAATGTAATTGGTATGTGTCTGAGGTGAATCCTATCATCAATTGGCTACAGAATTTAAAATTTAATTGGTATGTTTCCTTAAATCCATTTGCAAGAGCACTTCTTAAAATATAATTAACCATTTGGTATGTATCTGTGAGTTGATTAGGCAGACCCCTCCCTTAATTGTTATTCAAGAGACTGTGTTTTAGAGTATTTAAGATAAACTATATTGGCTGTGAGCCATATGGCTGTGTGTCCCATCTTAAAGTGCCATATTTAAGTGTTGGGCAGAGTTAACTTTGGAGTTGAAATTGGAGGTGAAGATTGAGGAAGATCTGGACTCCACACAACAACTTTGCAACTGTGAGAACTTTACTTTGTAAACACTATGATTATTTGTACTCTTCCTATTCTTAAGTACCTGGAAAGTCTCTCCTCCTGTATCTCACTATGCCCTCCCTATTGCCTTTTCTATTTACGGTTTCCTCACTCCTTTGTGAATGTCTCTGTTCTCTCCAACTTCCCCACTCCGCCATTATTTATACACCTCTCTCTTCACAACTTCTTTACCCTCAATAAAAAACACCCACACAAATCCTCTATTCACACCCCTTATCTACTCCTTCCTGCTGCTGGGGATCTTCCTGCAGCCAGACATACACACACACTTGCTCTCATTCATGCCTCACTGCCATCTCCTCCCATGCAAATAGTGTCAACCTTTTAATTTAATACTGACTAACCTTAAAACGTGCCCCAAAAATCAAGCATCCCAATAGCCTGCACTCATGGCTATTGACCCACACCCAGTCACTCCTACCACCCATTGTGGCCAAGCACAGCCATCTACAGCACTTATTCCCTCACCTGTTATCTCTGTAAGTTCCCCTCAAACCTTAGATTGTAAGCTCTTCAGGGCAGGGATTTCCTTTCCTATTGTCTGATTTTGCTGCACTTATTGTATTATTATAATTCCCTGTACTGTATTCTTTGTGAAGCGCTGAGTACACTTTTGGCGCTATATAAATAAAGACATACATTACAGTACATACTTAATTTTTCCTCCCTGTAAAAACAGTGAAACCAGCATATATGTACCACAGTATACATCTGGTGTCTGAGTTGTTGTTTTGGTTATAACTTATATGGACATGCATATTAATTCACAAAGTGATAAGTCCAATATGTTATAAATTCCAGTATCCCAACACTATACTACTCCATCTCTTCTAAGGGGATTTAATTTTTAAGCATTACTCACTGTAAATAATTCACTGTGTCACTTTATTTATATTGATGTAATAAAATTGTATTATTTTTAATTTTAAATAACTGATCCAAATAGTCCATAAGAGAGCCATAGCAGTCTAATGATCTGCAGGACTTACCTTGTTCAGCACATTAGCTTGCACATGCTATAGAGTGCATATTTTTGGAGGATCTTTCTGATCCATCTTGGATCAATCTGTTCAAAACTTTTAGCCCTACCAGGAATGGATTTTTGTAAACAAAAGCGACAAAGTTTGTATACTGTATGCATTTTGCAAGGTTTTGCGCTTCTCTAAATACAAAGTTTGTTTTCTGGAATTCCAAGACTCGCACCATGTTTTGATGATGTTCTCATCATTAGACCATCAGAAAATATACAGTATTAGCTGATCTACTTTGAGAGGTCCTGTTCCACTTTGAGAAATTAGGCATATGAGTCAAGAAGGAAAAATGTGAAAAAAGAGTTACAGAACCAGTGCCATATCCTTTACTATTGTGTTGATGGCAAAGGCCGGCCTTAGGGCTAGGCCCCGCGCTCACTCTTATCCCTCCTCCTGTCGGTGCCGAGATTCAACTTCTGACCATCAGGAGATGGGAGAGGTGGAGGAAGAAGCTGGAGAGTCGTATGTCTGTGTGTACCTTCTTTGGAGTGGCCCTCTTCCTGCAGCATCACGTTGTCATGGTGACCCAATGTCACATGATGATGCATTGCCATTACAACATGCTGTCACATGCCACCATGATGTAATGTGACACTGCCAGAGGAGGAACACGCTGCCTGGAGATGGGCCATGGTGCCAGCATGTCACCTTGGGCCCCGCAAAAGGTAAGACTGGCTCTGCGGATCTGTAACCACCCAACGGAAGGTAAAGTACTATAAAAGCAATCCATGATGCTCCTGAGCTGACATCCAAGCAAAAACTACAAGCAATCCCGAATTGTTTAATTCTACCACAGTTTTCCTGCACACAAGGTAACAGTCACTGAACCCCTCCACTGCCTTCTTGACACAGGACTTTAATGGAAATTGAATCACCAGCATGCACAGACCTTCAAGAAAGTTAATACATTACTAACATCTGACTGTGCTTGTCCATTCCGACAAACTTATACCATTAATACTTATCTGGGTCTATGGAAATACCTCTGGTTTGTTTAAATCCCCCGATCACGTGGGCCGTGACATGGGACAACTTAAACATGGCCGCCAAGATACCATCACCACATAACGGGGCTTGTAACTCGGGAAGCAGGAGGTCCCTGAACCTGAAATCAATGCGGTTCAGCTCCAGAGACCCCCTGCTATAATACGGTATTAATAAAATAAAAGCCCCGCGATTGCCTGTTAGAGGCGCGCAGGTAGAGTAATTGATTTAGTCTATCTATTGCTGTGCGTCTCTTACAGACAGGTGGAACCCGGTAGGATTCACACAGCACGAGTCCCATTCAAACGCAGGGACCCCCACTGTGTTAATCCGATGGTCCATTACAGCCTGCTGTGCACTATCTTGCGTGGTATTTGGAGAATTGGCAGAGGTTTTGTCCAGTGATTCGGTAGACAACCGGCAGTTGCACCTGTACAGTATGTACTGTGAGATATAACAAGATTAGTTGCACTGAATATTAAAAATAGTTAGAGGTTATTTGTAAGGGTTTAAAATAAGTAAGACTGTAGAGCAGCGGTGTGCAAACTCCACGCACCTGTGCCCCCCCCCCCTACCATCTCCCTCCTCGGTCGCACCCCCCCCTCGCGTCTAATGATGCGTCAAATGACTCTGCGGGGTCATGTGATGTTACATCACATGACCCATGGCGTCATTTGACGTCACATTTCCATGGCAACGGCCGTCATTTGACGCTGCGTTGTCATAGTGACGTGTGACCAGAGCCTGGTAATTAAGTTTACAGAGGCCTCGCGCCCCTCCAGAAAAGTTTTGGGCCCTCCCGTTTGGCACAGCTGCTGTAGAGTACTACTCACTGCAGAAAGGTGGCTTAAATTATCAATATTTTTGGTTTGCATATTGGATTTCTACATACAAATTCAAGAAAATAGCACACAAGTAGAATATTCAAACCAGAAGTGACATTTTGGACTCAACATCATTTTGGGGATCTCTTATCTAATGTATGTACAGTACTGTAAGAACTACAATGAACATATTACAGAATGTGACAATTTAATATTGTACCTAAATACTTAGGGATCTGTTCATATTCAATATTCTGTATTGCTTTCTCTTTTTTTTTTTCTCTTTTTTACTTTCTCTTTTTTTAATCTTTTTCCGACATGGTAGGCACCCATCCTGGATTTGTTATTCTTTAGTTTGAGTACTTCTAACTTTTTACATTACTTGCAATTGCAGATATTAAAGCTGGACTGTTGCAATAGTACAGTTCTGCATCATTTTTATTGCACATAATAATCTGTTTTTTTTTTAATAATTCACACAGTTTTCATCCAATGATTATACAATCCAATAAAGACAAATTTAATGTGACTTTGGATATCTCGAACAACGGAGACAGTGCATATAATGCCAGATTGATTGTGCAATATTCTCCAAATATTATATTGGCCAGAATTGAGGTATGTACTGTTATGTTACTTTCAATTCTATAGAAACAAACAAAAAGTGAATATACCACGCACCAGATAGTGACTTCTTAGTGAATTAATTAAGTCCAAAATAGGATCAACAAATAGTAAAATACAATATATAAACCGTGAAGGTGATAAATAAAGGACAGTGATATATATCTGAGTATACTACAAATTTGTGTAAAGAACAACAAAGTAATGATAAACCTGTGTTGTTACCAAATAAGAGATACTGCAGCTGGTTACAGAGGATGGCTCAACATCTCATGGGCTAGTACAAAACAAACAAAAAGAAAACCGTGCAAAAATCTCATAGTATAGTAAATATTTTTAAATGATTATTCAATCAGCAGTTGAGTTTTCCTCTTACATCAATTGCGAAATTTTGGTGCATGTCAAGTTAAGGAAATGTTACCGTACTGGAAGTGACCCCTGGTTCCCACACCGCTAGACCGATCTCCTTGTTCCGGCTGGATTGGAAGTCCTCTCGGTATACAGCTGACCGCTGGAATCGCCTGGTATTGGTCCGCGTCCGACCCCGCTTCCTGTATCTTGAGCGTTGGTGTAGGGACCCGTCCACACTGCCGGCAAACGTCAATTACACATGCCGAACTCTGGTGGCCACTGATGACGTCACAGCTTGTGTTGCTTGTTACAACGACTCACCGATACTGGCAAAAGTTTTGTATTGCCGCAATCTCGTGGAGCTGTAACAGTGCTTCTGGTATGCCACTAAAGTACAAGGATTGCACACAATACTGTCCTGCAATTGGAACAGCTTTGGATATATGTATCCCTGAAGAAATCGTTAGCTACGAAATGCATAGGATTGCTGCAATACAAAAATGTTGCCAGTCTATCGATGTGTCGTGGTAACAAGCGACACAAGCCGTGATGTCATCAGTGGCCGCCAGCCATCGGCGTGAGTAATCGACGTTTGCCATCAGTACGGACAGGTCCCTATACCAGTGCTCGAAATACAGGCATCGCAGTCTGACGTGGACCGATACCAGGTGATTCCAGCGGTCAGCTGTATACTGAGAGGAGGTCAAGGACTCCCAACCCAGCTGGTTACAGGGGATCGGTCTAGCGGTGTGGGAACCAGCAGTCACTTCCAGTGTTGTAACATGTCCCTAACTTGTCATGCCCCAAAATTTCACCATTGATGTAGGTGTAACACTCACCTGCTGATTGAATACTCATATAATAATATTTACTACACGATGAGATTTTTGCGCTGTTTTCTTTTTTTTTCTATAGAAACAATTTAGAAACTGGGATCGAAAGATGGTTTCTTGGACCATTTTTGTTTAGAATAAAAATATGGTGGGGTACACTTTACACACAACCATCCAAATATAACCGTGTATATTGGCCCAGATGCACAGAAGGGTGCTAAGATTTAGCTCACATTTACTTCCATTCAAATGACTGGGATTAGCACCTTTTGTGTACCTGCGCCTATCTGTTCAGAAATATGGTTTGTTTTTTACCCGTTTGGATACTTGAGATTCCTCAAATATAAAGAAATGAAAACTAGCTTTGCAATCTTGCACTAGGGGGTACCACTCTAATGAGGAGCATTTATACATTTCCTCACATCACTGACCAGACCTGTCCTCTTTACCTTAATTGGCATACAGGAGAATTTCACTACATACCCTCCAAAGCATAAAGAAGTCTCACTTTTTACATCAAATGTATATTATGTATGTTATTTTATAATGGTACATACTTAACCAGCAACCTATTTTATAATGCTTTCTTCCCTCATAAAAGCAAATAAAAATATCACTTGTGAGCACATTTGCATGTCTCAGACAGGTCAATAAGTATTTTACTAGTTATGAACACATTAACATGTCTCCGACAAGTCTACAACCCTGCTTTTCACCATTATCTATTAGCATACAGTGATACCACTGCAGCCAGGGATTCTGGGACATGACATGCAAATGAGCACACAGTGTCACCTTTTACTTCATGTCATTTTAAAATGGACTCCTGTAAGCATATGCCTGCTGTATTCCAAAACATTTCAGCACAGCCACTGTGCGACACTGTGTGCTCATGTGCATGTCATTTCCCAGAATCCTTGGCTGCAGTGGAAGCATTGTATGGTAAGACGTAATGGTGAAAAGCATGGTTGTAGACCTGTCGGTGACATGTTAATGTGCTCATAACTAGTAAAGTACTTATTGCTGGTGAAGAACATAACAATCATGGTAGAACTGAAAATAACATTGTGGTAGTCACTGCATTTAGCATTTTTCAAGTGAAATCAGTGATACCAGAAGTACATTCATCCTGTGTGTTGCAATATGACATGCATGAATTGGTGGAAACCGCTATAAAACAGCTGTGACATTGTCCCTGATGCACATGCTGTACACTGAAATGTACAGCAAACTATATTATTTGTTGAACAATTGCATGACTTCTAGTCTCCCAATGATTAGTGAGATATTGATACATGTACCGTACATAGATAATATTGCAGTTTCAATCAAGTGATAGGCTACAGTAACAATGAATGAGTAGATACATTCTGTAAGATTTGTTTGGGGTGTATTATATGTACAAATTTGGAGTTTGCAAATAGCTTCCATTTCTTCATTTACTAATAGGATTAATTTGGGAAGGAGTGGCTCAGTGAGTAAAAACACTGACTCGTTACAATGACCCTTATTTTGAATCAAGGGAACCTGGTTCAAGTCCTGGTGTCAGATCCTTGTGACCTTGGGCAAGTCACTATCTCCCTGTGCCTCAGGCACCAACAACATTGATTGTAAGCTCATCTGGGCAGGGACTGTGTCTGTAACAATTCTATGTTCTGTGTACCGAGCACTATATTGTAATTGTGAAGCTCTTTGATTTCCATTAGGAGAAAAGAGCTATATTTAATAAATCTTTTAAGGTTCTTTTACAGCACATCAAGCTCTACAACTCATCTTCATGTTTGAACATTTTTTGCCCATTTTTGGCTTAACGTTATTTTCTTTTATTCTATGTCATCCCTTTTAGTCTACTCAACTTTGGTTCAATCTGATAAATAGATCAATACTTTCTGAGAGGCACATTTATAATAAGTAGCATAATTATAATCACGATTTATTAGCTCAATGGTCAAAGCGTTGCTTCTGGAGCAGATAAACTTGGTTTAAATATCAGTCAGCTCTTCTAGTCATGATTCCCTACTGCAGTACTCATCACCGACCAGTAGGGGTGCACAGAGGAGTTAGGTTCAGAATCGGTGATCGTGTAGGTTAGATCTAGAACAGTCCATGAAGCCAGCTGCCTTCCTAGTTTGGGTATAAAACCCCACCCAGTCTGTTAGTTCTTTGCTTGTCAAACTTTCTGTTTACAGGTCAGAGGTCAGGTTATTCTTTGTTTCCCCAGCACTGCATCTTTCCCTGTTTCTTTTCACTCATGCTCCTAGTTCTTCAGATGTTCAGGTACCCTATTGTTTGTTATCTTGTATTCCCTTTACACTATGTCCCCCTTTTTATTATTTGTCTCTTGCAACCATTGCTTTTGCATGTAGCACTGCAGCTTCTTACAGGTAACTTTAGTTGGTCTAGTTATTCCCTCTGCATTTTTTGCCCCCCTGCTTTTTGTCTGTCCCCTAACTATCATAACTTTTTGATGTAGCTCTGCACATTTTGTAAACTCCATTTTGTTTTCCCAGTCTTGTTATTTTTGGGTTGCATTAAATTGTATCAGTTTTGATATATTTCGGTCGCCTGTCTTTTGTCAGTTTCCATGTTATCTCCAAGGGTTCCATACTTCCTGATACGTTGTGACCTTTGGCATGTGACGTTATCTATTTAGCAATGCTGTGTACATTGTCGCCCCCATATAAAGATGCAACAAATATATTCCGGTGACTCTAAAAATTAGTCCAGATATCAAGGTAGTATGAAAGGATCAAACCATGCGAATAAGTCCAGTCTGGTTGATCTAGACGTGCCTCAGAGGACAGCAGAGATGCTCTCTGGACATGTGGAAACAAGCTCATAAATAAATCATAGTGTATACTGCTCACCAGATACAAGTACTAGTTTACATAACAATACAGGGAATAAACAAACCAACAATTAATGACTAACCATAAAAGACTGACAAACACAAACACTTCAACAGCTAATTAGATGCTAGATCTGTAATAACAAATTTGATACAATAAATAAAATATAACTGGATCATCCGAGATGCATGACACTGGTGTTCATCCACTGGGAAAAAGTGAAATCCTACTTACAAGAAGTAGGATGTAAACAGGCACAACAGATACAATCTCTGTCCAATTCGATAGGCTGCAGATGATCCGTGATGAGTTCCCTCAAGCCTATGCAGAGAAGGTACTCGTTGGTATTCCAGTGCCGCCTGTATAATCTACACGTATACTCGGAGTGAGCATTGATGGCTGGAGCTGATTCGCCCAAGACGTCCAACCAGTGTGTGAGAGATTGCGTGCACGTATCCAGGGATCAGATGATGTGAAAAAGTTCGCCTCTAGCCCTACGCGTTTCGTGACTACGTCAATTTCTAAGGGGTGTGACCAACGAGTACCTTCTCTGCATAGGCATCCTGGGAGGAACTAATTGCGGGTGATCTGCAGCCTATCGAATTGGACAGAGATTGTATCTGTTGTACCTGTTTATTTCCTACTTCTTGTAAGTAAGATTTCAGTTTTTCCCATTTGATGAACACTAGCGTCACGCATCTCGAGTGATTCAGTTCTATTTTATATATTTTATTAAATTGTTTTATTACATATCTAGCATCTCATTAGCTGTTGTAGTGTGTATGTTTTTCAGTCTTTTATGGTTAGTCTTTCATTGTTGGTTTGTTCCCTGTATTGTTATGTCCCACTAGTACTTGTACCTGGTCAGCAATATACACTATGATTTATTTATGAGCTTGTTTCCACATGTCCTGAGAGCATCTCCACTGTCCTCTGAGGCACATCTAGATCCCCCAGACTGGACTTATTCGCATGGTTTGATCCTTTCATACTACCTTGATAACTGGACTTATTTTTAGAGGCGCCAGAACATATTTGTTGCATCTATGTTTTACTGATCTGTATCGTTCAGTCCTTTTCCCAGGCAGCCTCGTATATACTGTACACATATGTATATTATTCTTTGTTGATTATAGTTGCGATTACTCTGGTTGTGTTTATGATAGCACTTTCACACCACATTATTATAGTCACATGCCTATCTGCATTGACTTTTAAGCATTAGTGCTTTAGCACTATTTTTCTCTGCCCTAGAAAAATAAATATTATTATTAGTAATTCATAATAAATATTAGGAGTGTTTACCATAATCTAGCATCCACATAGAAATATAATTATTTATACAGATTCCGGATACAGTAATGCGCATTTAATAATTTGTTGAAAATATTAATAGTTCTCTTAAATGTTTATTTTGTTTATACAGGATAAAAAGAAAGTAAGCTGTGAATCAGATCACAATATTGTATGCAAAGTTGGATATCCTTTTCTAAGGGGAAAAGAAATGGTAAGGAAGGGTCTTCATTCAAAAGTGTAAAGACGGGGGCGTGGCTTGGAGCTCAGGCAAGATGGACGTGTAGTGCTTAAGCTCCTGGATAGCAAAACCACAAGCTTTATCCATCACAGGGCATCGTCGCTCTAATTACCAAAAAAGACACAGATTTAGAGTGTAGTAGAGCTGGGGATCACCACAAACTGAGACTTGATCAAATCGGACTATATTTGGGGAAATTACCCACTTATGGGGCCTAGATGGTGTGGCTGCATGTAAACCTACTGTAGGCCGAAGAGACACGAGGCCCTGCAGTATCAAACGGATAAACAGGCACTCAATAAAACCATAAAATCAGGCACTCACACACAGATGCAAAATACAACATATTTGACTTTATCACAGAACAGAAAAGTATAAGAACAGAGCTGAAAAAACGTGAGTTGGATTCTGCCCTCTCCTCTTGAGACCCTGGAGAATACACAGGCGAGCTGACTCGCAGATCTGTCCCCCCAACCCCCCTTTAAACAATTAAATTGGAACCTGGTCTGCCTCCCACTCCTGCCAACCCAAATTAGGAAAATCTCTCTTCCTGGACACCCCTCCTCCCACGGGTCTCGGCTGTAGCAGAGCTGTCAACTGCCAAGCCTGTCTCCCTATTCCCGAGCGCTACACACCCCTGTCACTCGGCGCCATTCCACCTAGGGGGCTCACGGGTGCTGCGAGCTGTACCCACACCTGAGCCTCAGTCCCCCGGGGCCTGATCGCCCTTCCTCACGAGTGCTGCAGCCTGTCCCCCGCCTGAGCATATCTCCCCCTGCGCGCTCTGGAGGAAGAAGTGAGGGAGTAGCGGGACATGGCACCCAAAATGGCTGCCATTGCTCTGTGAGGGAGAGAGAGCTGAGTACCGGTCATACCTTCCCCCGGCCAGCGGTCCGTCAGAACGCGCCTTCCTGCTCCGTGGTCCTGCGCTCCCCCCCCCCCCACCTCCTGCCGTCCCTACTGGGGTCTGAGACTACCTGTGGGGTCTGCGGGGGTGGCGGAGGGCTCGGGTGCGACTGGAGGCTAATTAACATGGCCGCCATGGCTCTGTAGCTGCACGCAGCCCTTACCTCTCCCGGCCGGCAGAAAATCTGACCAGCGCGCCTTCCTGCTATTCCCCCCGGCCTCCCTGTGCTGCCATCGATCTGCCTGCACTGTTGTGGTGCGGAGGGGGGCTGAGAACAGCTGCTACAGCTGCTACAGCAGGATCGGAGCTGCCTGGATCTCTGCGTTCCAGCCTGCGTGTCGGCGAAATCCAAGATGGCCGCCGCAGGTTGGATTTAAAGGTATATCTCCCCCCAGGCACATAAATAAATAAAAAACACCAAAACACAAAAACTAACCAGCCTGAGTAACACACAGGCATATGCACCACAGAAAAGCTGAAAAACAGGGCTCTGAGTTGTATTCCAACACACTCTCTCCCCAGCCCTAATCTTCACAATAAAAAAAAAAAGAAAAAAATATATATATATACAGCCACTGTGCAGAAAAACCTCCCCTGACGTTGGAGCTCCCCAATGCTTGGCTACCTACGATTAAAAAATAAAGAAATGAAGGCGCATGCGCGAAGGCTAAGGGAATGGATGCGTGAGTGAAGAGCTCCTTCCCCCTCGCCAGACTAGAAGCATTTAAAGTGCACTAAAACTAGCGTGAACACCACAAAACGGGATTAAATCACGATAGGAGCATACAGAGATGCAAGCCAAAACAAAATCGGGCAAAACCAAGGCAGTTCTCACTACCTACTTTAATAAAACTGATCCGGCCCGCACCCACAGAATGGGACCCTCACCACCGCATGTCACTTCTGATTCTGAGGATGATCCGCCTATGGAACAATCAGAACTCCGGTCCACGGAAGCTATGACACGCAGGATCATGAGAGAGTTCTGTGATGAACTAAAATCTCACTTACACTCTGAACTCTCTGATCTTCGCAGAGACATTGCCGGAATTGGCGCCAGAACCGACGAAGTAGAGACGCGGCTAGATTCAACGATCAAAGCGGTCCGCAAAACTGAAAAAGTGACCACAAACTTGCAGGCACAAATAAATGAACTTGCGCTTAAACAAGAAGATGCCGAAAACCGCGATCGGCGCAACAACATCAGGGTGAGAGGAGTCCCTGAGGAGATCGCTGATCCGGAGGAGTTCCTCACAAAATGGCTGACAAGCCTGTTCCCTGACAGGCCTGAAGCGGATCTCCATCTTGACAGATGTCACAGGGCCCTCAGGTCCAAGCCCCAGCCAAACGATCCCCCGAGAGACATCATCGCAAGGCTACACTTTTTTAGAATTAAAGAAGCAGTCTGCCAAATCGCACGCGCAAAGGGATCCGTGGAGTTTGAGGGGATCAAACTCCTGATTTTCCAGGACCTCTCACCGACTACCCTGCTTAAGCGCAAAGCCATTGGCCCGGTCACCAGACTCCTCCGAGACAAGGGGATCAGGTACCGGTGGGTATTCCCCTTCGGTCTCCAGGTCCTAAAGAATGGAGCCGCACACATACTACGCTCCCCTGAAGACCAAGACCGCTTTCTAGTGAAGCTGGGCCTCAAGGAACAAATTACGCACCTGCAAGTCGCAGAAACAGCCTCCCCGGAGCCGGGCTGGAACCGAGTGACTCGCCAACGCAGCAAGTCACGGGATATGGCCCTTAACTGAGGTCCGGCAACAACCAGTTGAGCCTTAAAGCGGCACGACCACTGGACTGCTCGTTTGTCCATCCACGTTGTCCATAAAGTTGGGACCTTCAAAAGTTTGGTTTGAGACGGCGGCCATCTTGCTACCCCCGCGGAAGCGCTCTGCACTCGGAGGCGGCCAGCTGCCATCTTGAAGGGTCCATGCAGCACTGCAGAAGAGGGAGACACAGATGACGGGGGCGCCCCCCACTCCCTACAGGGGGCACACTAAAGAGTCCCGATATATGCGGTTGACGCATCTGGCGGCCGCTTCTCCCCCCATATCCACGCCCAACTCACCCCTCGGTGTGGACAGCTGATCCTGCGGCGTCATGGAGGCGTCATCACAAAGGACTTCCCGTTAGTCCTGGGGGGAATGTGCACACCCATGGGCATAGTGGCACAGAACACCCAATGTGATGGGGGGGGTGGGTCAGTGTTTATCGGAGGGGGTTGGGTGGGGTGGGGGCGACGGGACACGGGGCATGACCGCCACTATATAGAAAGAGAGTCATGGTTCGCCCCCTCCCCCCCCCTGCCGCCTGTATTATATATATATTGTGCGATACCTGGAGAAGACAAGCAAGGGAGGGACTGTGAGCTAGAGGTGCTAACTAGTGATCTCCACATTATCAATGCCCTTCTTAGCATCGTAAGAGCACTGATCCCACAGCTGAGACCCCCCTAGTATAAATCCCTCCCTATGAGGAACTACTCTCCTGACAGGTAGCTGTCCCCTTAATGCAGACATCCACCATAGCGTCCGCCTGGCTGGTCTCTGGGTTACCTTATCCCCATATAAAAAATAAAATTAAAAAAATGGGGAAAAAAAAAAAAAAAAAAATTGTTGTTATGCAAAGTTCACGCTAGTTGTATTTTCATCCACAAAAGTCGAGGGGGAGTCTTCTCCCTTCCCTGGCTATCGTCATGAAGCCGACATGGCATGTCCTAGCTTATTATAGGACAAGCCACAAAGTCCTCTGGGAGGAGCATGCCCCAAACTCCAGGGGCAACTGCACAGGCTGTGCAGATAATTGCTGGCAATTTGCCCTCCCAAAGGCAAGAGATCCACAAGAGTCTTTGACCCTTATTGGTTCTCCACTGTTGTTTATGTTACTAATGTTTTTTGTCTCCTTTCCTCCCCCTCCCCTCCCCACCGGAATGCCGCGACATCTGTCCGAAATCAATGACCGCCTCTGCAACACACTCGCTCCAAAGACACTGGATGTACAGGTACCACACCCCACCACTCTGTATAACACACAGATCCCACTTACACTAGCCCTCCAATACATCTTACCATGGGGCTGACTATATTATCTCACAATGTAAAAGGCCTCAATAGCCCAAGCAAGAGAAAGGTAGCTTGTACTGACTATCAAAGAAAGCAGGCGGACATTATCCTAATCCAGGAAACACACTTTAGCTCTAAGAACACTCCAAAATACCTGGACAAACACTTCCGACAATTCTATACCTCCTCGTCTACTACAAAAAAACGAGGAGTAGCCATCATCTTTCACAATAAATGCCCTTTCCATCTAGAGAAAACCCTCAAAGATAAGGAAGGCAGATACCTAATCCTAATATGCACCCTAAATAATCAACCACTAACATTGGCAACACTGTATGCCCCCAATATCCAAGAGCCACAATTCTTCACGACCTTTTTCAACAAACTACATACAACTGCCAAGGGTCCCATAATTGTAGCAGGAGACTTTAACCTAGCTCTAAATCCCAAGCTCGATAGGTCACATCAAACTCAGCGTTACCCAAAGGCTATCCCAAAGGCCCTACATAGGGGTCTAGCAAAAAACCAACTGCTAGACATATGGCGGGAACAACACCCCCACGACAGGGATTATACCTTCTTCTCCCACCCGCATTCAACTTATAGCAGAATCGATTACTTCTTTATCTCTAGCAGACTGGTCCCGCAGATCTCCCATACAGGGATCCATGATATTTCATGGTCAGATCATGCGCCTATAGAGCTACGGTGCACCCAGCTAATTCTGGACAGACCTAGAGCAAACTGGAAACTTAATGAAGCCCTATTAAAGAACCCTTTCACCGCTCAATTAGTGGCCAACGAAATAGAGCAATTTTTCCAACTGAACGATGGTTCAGTAGACTCCTATCTATCCCTATGGGAGGCTCATAAAGCCACGCTCAGGGGCACACTTATTAGTATAGCGTCTAGAAAAAAGAGAGAACGTGAATACAAGTTAAATTTACTACAACCTAAATTGAAAACCCTAGAAGACAAACATAAACAATCCAATAACCCCAACCTACTCAAACCAATAAGAGATGCCAAAATAGAAATAAATCTTCTATTAACATCCCAGGCTGATATGTCCCTGAATTGGTCAAAGAGGAAATTTTTCGATAAAGCAAATAAGCCAGATACTATGCTCGCCAACAAACTGAGAGACAGACCCCCTAATTATAGTATACAAGCCATTAAAAGATCCTCGGGCTCTATCTCTGGCAATCCATCTGTAATTGTTGAAGAATTCAAGTCATTCTATGAGAAACTATATAATGGGGATAAAATAGTACATAACCAAAATACCGAACGATCTCGTGAGTCATTTCTCTCGAGTTCAAAACTACCAAAGCTGACGGTTGAGGAGAGAGGGCGACTGAGTCTCGACTTTACCATAGAAGAGCTAGATCTAGTTATAGACAACCTTAAGACCTCGAAGGCCCCGGGTCCAGATGGCTTCTCGGGCCTCTATTATAAAAAATTCAGCAAAATTTTGGCCCCATACCTGCTCAAAATGTTCAACGCGGTTTTGGCAGGACAACCCTTCCCCGAAAACATGCTCCAAGCGTCAATCTCCGTAATTCATAAATCTGGCAAAGACCCATTAGATTGTAAAAGTTATAGACCTATCTCGCTTATCAACACGGACATTAAAATCTATGCTAAATTGATTGCCAATAGATTAAGTCAGATCCTACCTAGACTAATACACCCAGATCAAGTCGGATTCATTAAAGATAGACAAGCGGGAGATAATATCCGTCGAATCGTTGATCTGCTAGAAGTAGCCAAATCGCAAAAAGTAAAAATTATGGTGTTAAGTCTAGATGCAGAAAAGGCCTTTGATAGGATCGACTGGGCATACTTAAAAGCTACACTTGGAGCATTTGGTTTCGAGAATAAATTAATATCAGCTATTATGGCGCTGTACTCTGGTCCGACAGCCAAAGTGATGCACCAAGGCTACCCCTCGGACATATTTAAGATCAAGAGTGGCACGAGACAGGGTTGCCCCCTCTCGCCCTTACTCTTTGCCATGTGCATGGAACCGTTAGCGGCACATGTGAGAGAGAATCCGGATATTTCCGGTCTCAAATTAGATAATCAATCCCACAAAATAGCCCTCTATGCTGACGATGTGCTAATGGTCTTGTCTAAACCACTCACCTCCCTCCCTAACCTCTTCAGCCTATTAGATAAGTTCAACAAAATTTCAGGATTTAAAATAAACCAGTCAAAGTCAGAAGCCCTGAACGTTACCATTCCAAAACCAGAAGAAAAACTGATCTCTTTAAACTTCAACTTTCGCTGGCAACCTAAGGCAATTAAATACTTAGGGGTATTTATTACAAGTGAATATAAATCAATTTATAAAGCAAACTATCCCAAATTAATTAAAGCACTGAAGGAGGATATAAGAAGGTGGGCGAAATTCAATATCTCTTGGATAGGAAAAATATATAGCATAAAAATGAATGTTCTCCCACGCATCTTATACTTATTCCAAACCCTCCCAGTACCGTTAAATTTGAAGGAAATTAGAGATCTACAATCCGCCATTTTTACATTTATTTGGGGAGGCAAAAAACCTAGAATAAATAGTCAGATCCTAATGAAACACCCAACAGAAGGGGGCTTAGCAGTACCTTGCTTAATTTCATACTATCGAGCGGCCCAATTATGTCAACTCTCCCAATGGCAAACAAACCCTGATTTGAAGCGATGGGTCGCATTGGAAAGCAAAGCCTGTTCCCCATTGGAACTAAGCAACCTATTATGGACTCCAAAAATAGCAAGAAAATCCGCTATACTTCAGCCGCTATCCTCAATGACCAACTCATTAGCAATCTGGGATGTTACCAAATTTCGATGCGGACTTACGTCCAAAAAATCCCTGATGACAACCCTATGGGGTAACCCACACTTTGCTCCGGGTATGCCTAGCGCTAACTTTCAAATTTGGAAACAGCATAATATTATGAGATTACAAGATCTGGTGGTGGACAACAAACTCATATCATTTGCACAAATTAGAGAAGAGAAAAATATCCCACAATCAGAATTCTATAGATACCTCCAGATCAGAGCCTTTTACAACAACTCAACCCCATATCCACCATTGACAACTTTCGAAAAGCTCTGTCTGAATGAGACTAATACGAAGGGACTCACATCGCAGATGTATAGAGAAGTGATCGGTTCTGGAATTAAAGTCACCCACAAACTAGGCTACATGCTAAAATGGGAAACAGACTTAGGGGAGACCCTAGATTTAGACGAGTGGACACAAATAGCAACAACAGCTGCTAAGAGCTCGATTTGCACAACATTAAAGGAGAACGCATATAAGGTCCTAATGAGGTGGTACCTCACCCCGCTTAGACTATCCAAATTTGTACACGGTAGTTCTCCGCTCTGTCCTAGACAGTGTGGAGAACCCGCTGATCTGTTACATATGCTGTGGTCCTGCCCCCGGCTGAGTCCACTATGGAAAAAAATCATCAATTGGCTTCAGAGGCTTTTAGGCCTCGACATTCCATTTGACCCCGGGCTCTTCCTTTTGGGAAGAGCACGACAGGGCTTCTCAAAGGCAACTCTTAAACTAATAGCTCATTTTGCTACAGCCGTGCGGTGCGAGATCGCAGCATTATGGAAACAAAGTGAAATTCCTGTTATCCCCAAAATTCGGAACAAAATTTGGTTCATATGCCAGATGGAAAAATTGACAAGTTTAGTCAATGACACTGGCGAAAATTTCCTAAAAGTCTGGACGCCTTGGCTGGCCCAGACAGACATCCCTGGGGTGGAGAGTTCCACCGTTTTGCTTTAATAGTAGCTAGATGCGTTCTCCGGTGATGGAGTAGCCCACCCAGCAGCAACAAATTAAACTAGACATCGGTCTCGGAGGCGATGAGCAGAGTCGCGGCATCCCGTCCTCCCTCCCCCTCCCACCCTCTTCCCCTCCCCCCCCCCCACCTAACTTTACTTTATGATTATTTATTATTTAAGATTATGTCAATACTTATAACTATGTTTTGATGACAATGTTTGCGCTCAGCTGTTATACATAAGAGATATGAATAATGCATGTCACAGTACTGGAAATAAAATGTATATATGCTGTATTTTCACAAAAATAAAAAATACAAGTTAAAAAAAAAAAAAAAGTGTAAAGACTGTGCCACATCCCATCAATGTGCATTTTCAATAAAATATGTAAAATAATATATTACGAGAAAACATGTTAAATGCAAAACAATTAAAATAGCTTTATACTGCACGTGAAGTTGGACACTGCTTCATAACTACCTTACTAAACATACAAATTAATTGTCCCAGGCGCTGTGATTAAAGTCCAATAACCCAAATACCGTGAACCAATTGGGCAGTCTTTAGTAATGGTTTCCTATGCCAGATAGATGATCTTGATGGTTGTTGGACAGACAGGGGTGTTGTCTATTGTGATGTGCTGATGTCTCTGAAATCACAGAAAAAAACAGCAGGGCACGCCCATAGCGTGGTATGTTTTATCAATTACCCCCCTGCCTAGAACCCTGAAATCCTACTTACAGGATAGGGGCTCTCAGTGTACAGTGGAGAGAATCTGTTCCTCACGTCTCTACTTCTCAGAACGTCACACGGATCCCACGTGGTCTGGTCTGCAGGAGTCCCCTCACTTAGCGATGTTGGTAATGTGGATGATATACTCCAATGCTCCCACGGATTGATGTGTTCGGATGGGGGGGGGGGGAAACGGAGACGGGGAAGATATGGAACAAACTAGTGTGATATCGTACAGGGTTTTTAATGTTATAAAACAACGTAAAATCACACTTACAATGTCACTTCCTCACGAAACGCGTAGGGAGGAGGAGCCTAGTGAATTGAGCTGCCCAGGCACCCGTAGTTCCTGGTGTGAGGAGAGTTCCGGTCTGCCCCACTGCTGACGTCACTCTGATTTCCGGGATCGAGTGTAGCGCGCGGTGTTCTTCCCCTTGGCAGCATCAGGAGCTACACAGGTTGCGGACGGCAGTTTGAGTTATACTTGAAAACTTCTAACATTGTAAGTGTGATTTTACGTTGTTTTATAACATTAAAAACCCTGTACGATATCACACTAGTTTGTTCCATATCTTCCCCGTCTCCGTTTCCCCCCCCCCCATCCGAACACATCAATCCGTGGGAGCATTGGAGTATATCATCCACATTACCAACATCGCTAAGTGAGGGGACTCCTGCAGACCAGACCACGTGGGATCCGTGTGACGTTCTGAGAAGTAGAGACGTGAGGAACAGATTCTCTCCACTGTACACTGAGAGCCCCTATCCTGTAAGTAGGATTTCAGGGTTCTAGGCAGGGGGGTAATTGATAAAACATACCACGCTATGGGCGTGCCCTGCTGTTTTTTTCTGTTTTTTTCTGTGATTTCAGAGACATCAGCACATCACAATAGACAACACCCCTGTCTGTCCAACAACCATCAAGATCATCTATCTGGCATAGGAAACCATTACTAAAGACTGCCCAATTGGTTCACGGTATTTGGGTTATTGGACTTTAATCACAGCGCCTGGGACAATTAATTTGTATGTTTATTTTTTATACGGATTTGGAATAGTCTGTTGATTTTTTTGTTCCATAGGCTGCTTTATTATTTTTGATCAAATTAAGGTTAATCACTTTAAGTCGTTATCATTGTTATCACTTTATCACATATTTATTGTAGGTCAGCGCTTTTTAGAGGGCTTAAAATTGTTTGTTTGCTATAACTACCTTACTGTATAATTTAATGTAATATCATGTAACATAATATAATGTAACATACTGTAAGTTATTTCTATATTAATCAAATATATGCAACATTCAAATATTTAACACTTGTTTTTGATATGCCAATACTGTTTAAGCAAGTCCATACCATCTTGCCATATTATAAATTATGTTTATTTATTCTTATTTTTTATTAGGTTTCATTCAATATAACTTTACAGTTCAATGTTTCACATCTCTTGGATAATCTTTCCATATATATTTTTGCCACAAGGTAAGATACAATACATTGAAAGATTTATGTTTAAAATTAAACATGGTTTTCTTGAAGTAGTCTACCTCCCAGACTGGAAAGAATATTTAGGTAAACAGTAATCATCTGCAAGTTTGTGTGTCTCTCTATGTGTCTCTCATCAAATCAGCTTTATTTCCATGGCAGAAAAACATGTCAGTATTGCCAATGCATGAATAACAAGGGGTAAGGTATAATGATTACACAGTACCTGGGTAACAGTTACACACATGGATGTGAGGTTTAGTGGGCATCTCTCAGCCTGTGACAGGTACTGATATAGTGTGCAGCCAGTTCTGCTCTAGTTTCATCTTCTGCTAGGAGGATCAGTATTTTTTGTTTCTCTTGTATATTATTAAAGTTTTGGATAAGAGTTTTGAGTTTCTCCTGTGGGGACTCCTCACTTCAGAGTATTGTGTGCAGCGCAGCAGGTGTGTTTCATCTTCTACCTCTCCTAGCTCACATCGCTGACACAGTCTCTTCTCCCAGTGCTTCCAGTTGCTTGTGTCAGCCTGTTTCTATTTCCAGGCTGTGCTCATTCTGTACTGTCTTTGCTTTGGGTCATTTACCTTCAGTAGGTAGGGTGCCAGCATGTATTCTCTCTGTAGGCTGTGCTTGGTCTCCAGCTTCTTTGAGTGCTGGATATCACTTTTACACATACAGTTCCTTTATTTCGCAGGCAATTGCGTTGATTTGGTTTTTTTTTAGGCAGGTTGTTGATCTGTGTGTGTATTGTGTTCTGAGAGTAAGAGGACAAGTTGTTTGATGGCAAAGGGTTTGGATCAAAATACTGTGAATACAAATATAGGATAAGTATCTGTCGTCTAAATTTAACATAGGTTGAGCTTGGACATAAATATATTTTTTTAACCTCATTTACTATGTAACCCATGGATGAATTTCCAAATACTTTTTCAACAGAACAAAACAGACAAAACTTACAACCACCTGACTCAAACAAAGTCCACATAATCTTTACGAGACATTAGTTCTTGTCTTATAAAAAAAAAACACACACACTCAATTTTCATATTATTGTGCCATGACTGGCCCTCACGACACAACTTACTGCAGCTAACTAATTTCCAAATATGCATCGGGTAGGAAAAGGCAAGCTGGAAAAACCTAACTACCAAACCTGAACTATACACTGAAAATGCTTTTCCCATCAAACATCTTAAGACATCAATTGATACTTGTCTTCTATAATCCTGAATCTTCCCTTTCTAAACCCTTCAGGGCCTGATAAACTATAAAATCCTTAGTCACGTAAAGTCCTTCCACCCCAACAATTTAAAGGAAATAGTTAACCCTGCCACATGACGATAAACAGAAGCAGCTGATAGCGCAAAAAGTTTTATCCATACTACAAACCACCATACTACCTACAGCTTTTCTTCTTTGTGATGTGACACCCCCTCCCATATCTACCACATTCAACCATTCTCTCCAGACTTTGCTATATGCAGCACAGATAACCTTAACAACTCAGTTATACTCCATTTGCCAGCATCCACAAATGTTCTGAACAACACAAACCACTGTGTCTGCCACCGGAGCTAACTCCCTAAAATGCTCCCACTGCATCAGCAAGTACATTCTGAATTCCGGGAGCATGACATGCCTTAAGCCAAATATTCAACTCCAAACATCACAAAAGCAACTTCTGCTGACTACTGATTAATTGCTTGAATAACTTCAGAGTAGAAAACTACCCAGCCTGTTCCTGAGTTCCTCACGCCAATGGTCAATGCCACAATTATTTCAGAACAGTTCCAAAAAGCTGAGATTGTTCATGAGGCTAGATTGTTTTACACCACCAACCTCCAGGTTTGTACCAAAACCATTTGACCCAGCTGCATCCATGTAAAGCTCAAGCTCACAATTTGCCATTGTAGGATATAAGAAAATATTCCCACACCCCAAGCCCCTCCCTCAATCTCATGTTCAACCTTCCGAATTCATACGGCTACTTAACTCCCACTGCTGCCATCGCCACACCTTCTATGGTACACTACTATAGGCACGATACTACAAGCAAAAGTTACTTGCTGAGCAAAGACTGAAGCAGCAATAAAGTGTTTATTTTTTGCCTCTATAGCCAGTATATGCATGCACACATTGGATCCCTCTGGCCAAAAATGCAATATATCATCTAGGTAGAGTAGGATGCAATCCCTGTCAGATGCAAACATAACACATTATTATAATTTTTTTAAGTTTCAAAATAAGAAGAGATGGAAGAGCCCATCAAATCACACATATATACAAAATAATTTGCCTTAAACTGACAATCCAACAAATTATAGCAACAAGGATGAACAGGTAATAAACAGAAAGCTGTTTCAATGTCAGTTTTGGCTAACAACTGCCCACTGCCTGTGGAACTCCCTAGGAGAAGAACCATCATAGCTACCCCTCCCTTCTCTTTTGCCTGGAGTAAAATCCTGCTCCTCATCCTGATCCCGGGCTCTGCTTCCTCCTGGGGAAAGTCTCCCCTGTGTTGTGGCCACTGGGATGTTTCTGCAACCACCAGCCTTCCCAAGGGAGTGAAGGACCCACAGTAAAATAATGCTGGGACGCATGTGCAATTTAATCAGATTTCGTTGACACTTCCTGGTTAGGAACATCACCACAAGCACCAGCTGCAACATTCTGTCCCTTGCTGAGCACAGCCCTGAAGTGGGCCTACATCCTCCTCACTGTGGTGCGCATTTACATTCCAGCTGATATTGACATGCACCACTTCTATCTCTGCCTCCAGCTCAGTCTGCCTTTTGCTAAAGCACTGGATCTTCATGCTACTTGGCTATCTCAATCTTGCACAGAAGTGCCTCCTCAAACTTGAGCACATGCATTCTCTCTTCTTCACAGCACCATGCTGCAATGCAGATATCCCGGCAGCCATAACAGACAACATCAATTCCAGGCTCTTCCTTTGCACCCCCCACATCCCATTTTGTGCTTGGGCTCCTCCTCACCAGCTTGACCTTGAGACTGGGGCTAAGCTGCTCAAGCATGTGAGACCCATGTACCCTCTGCCCTCTTTTCTCTCCACTCATTGCAGGGGCCCCTACACTAACACTAACCTGAGGGATGCCACAGAAATACTTTCTAAGACAACATACCATCGCCCCACTCTGTAAATCCTAAGCCCTAAATGCAGCAAGTTAGGCTAATTTTAGCTAAGTATTCTTCCACCTCTAGTAGCAGTAAATGAATCAATAATATAAGTTCCAATCACCAAGCAGTATTTTACCTGGGCTTAATCATTATAATTGCATACTGTACTTATTTTTTATATCTGCCAGCAGTTTACAAAATAGTAGCCTCAAACTGGGTTGGAAAAGCTGCCAGAAATGAATACTCTGGAAGTTTTTTCGTTTTACTATCAAGTAGGAAAAAAAAGATACTAAATAATTTGTGTAAGTTTGCTAAAGAATAATCATTGTTTCCATCTCTCTGACTTACTGTAACAGGGGAGTAATCCCTGTTCAAGTAATGTGCCTTTAATCTAGCAGTGTGGTGGTTAACTGCTGGTAGTCAATTAATGAACACCACCTGCCTGATTTAGATTGCTTACAAAAGCCTGTCTGTTGAGACTGGAAGTGACTCCTTAGCTCAGTTGTGGGCTGAACTTTGGAGACAGAGCAGGGGTTCTAGAGTCTCCCAGGAGAGACTGACCAAGAGAACACAGATCTCTGGAGCTGACCATGTCTTGAGCTCTGTTAGAAGACACAGCAGAGCTGATTTCAAGACACAGGGAAAACTACTAAACCTGAAGCTGACACACCCTGAGGGAAGGGAGCTGAACCAGGAACTGAGAAGATTTTCCCTCCAAGAAACAGATAAGACTTTCATTCTTAAGAGACTGCTTATATCTGCTTATTTCATGCTATATGTTTGGGGCTGGGAGAAATGCTTAACTAAGGGAGATGTGAATTAATTGCATAGGATTTCACTAGAAATACTCCCAAGTGAATAGAAGCTTTGTTCCCCCCCTGTGTTTGGATGATTTCCTGATGAAAAGGAAAAGGCACAATAAAGCCTTATTATAATTTCACCTTATAAAAGTCTCCAATTGTGTACCTCTGTGAACGTCCGTCTACACTTACCTGTCGCATAATAGAAATCACAGCCGCCTTATATTTTTCACTAGGTATGTGCTCTTAATGAAGTGCAGAATATTTACTTGTATTTGCAATTATGTAATTTATCTCTCATTTGCCTCTCACATGCCACTATCATTTGTGTTGGCGGTTTGAATGCTATTAAAAATAATGGGGTCTAGCTATACAGTACATCTGAGGTCAAATGCTGTAAAAGAATATATATATATATACATATGTATATATATGTATATATATATATGTTACAATGAATGAAGCTAAGAATAAAGTAAAACTTTTCTTGCTTTATCTATTGTAACACCGCCCGAAGAAGAGATCAGTGTATCTCGAAAGCTCGCACAAATAAAAGCATTTCGATAGCCACAGAACGGCATTGAGTATTTGTTTTTTAATATGAATACAGTATATATATTCAAAAACAAATATATATATTCATATTCAAAAACAAATACACAATACCGTTCTGTGGCTATCGAAATGCTTTTATTTGCTGTACACATACACACTTTAGTACCAAGGATTACTGCTTTAAGTTATAACATTTAATATGATATCGGAGAGAAAGAATCCCAAAACGATGCACACTGCTCTACTAATTCAAAACAATAAATTTTTATTCAGAATACACGTAAACACACAAATTCATTTAAAACCTAGAATATGCGCAATGAAAAGCCTATTTTGAAAAAGGCTTCTCTTTTGTCCGAATGGCAAGGGTCTATTAACCATGAAATGCCTGATATACTGGGTGAGCCTTGCAATAGGCTGCAAAATATAAGGTTACACGCAAGCTTTAGCACAGTATATTGTACTTCAGAGATACTTCAGAGATAAACCCTTACAGGACTATAAGCTAGAAAGAAATATAGAGGGGTCCTGCTATATATAGCAGTTTAATCAGTAATATTATGTGTGATATAATATACTTTGTTGTAAACAAGACACTCAAATGGTGCCATCACCACACATAAGGCTTGAACCAAATTGTGAACTATCTGCATTTGGATATTATTGAAAGCACTATAATACAGACTGATAAAGTGTAACTCATACCAATATCAGTTGTATCCAGGATACCAAGGGTAATACTCTTAGTCAATCCCTTTATACAATGTCTCATTCAGTTCCTCTCATAACCATTCCAATGTATAGCTGTAATCACTGATAGAGGATTAGAGCGCTATTACAGACCCACGTTCACATTCACTGGTAGTCACTGCAAGCCAAATGTTATTACCGTAGCCCTCATTCTAGCTAGTGGGATCCACGTCTGGCCCACATCTTAGTTATCTCTGGCTAGAAACTGTGCTATAGCGGACAGAGACCGTAACACCTGTGTATTGGTCACGCAACAGACGTCACTCTAACGTCATCCCTTATCAATGCATATGTTTTTGTCCCTGATAGCACCTCTCTAGATAGATAATCTTCTTAGCTGAGCAGGGATTCCCCCTCCCCCTCCTCCTTTTCACATAACATTTAATAAGCAGATAAAAGACAAACAAGGTCAGAAGGAGCAATTATCAAATAAACTGTATTCTTGTAAAATAACTTGTATATTCTAAATCTGGCTAAATGAATTACAAGCAAAATTGTTATAAAACTGTATTGCTATATCTTTGTATTCTGAATTTCTTGCATGTGCATGTTAGTTTGTTATAATATACTGTACTATATCACTGTTTTCTAGTGATAGTGAAGAAAAGATTGAAACCTTACACGACAACAAAAAGAACATTACAATTCCGGTAAAATATGAATCTGGGCTGACATTTACAAGGTATTTACAAGTTTTGTTTGTCATGCATTTGTTCAAGAAACATACAGCAATGATAAAAAAAAAACTTATGAGGATGTTCAAGTCTGAGACAGGTCCACAAACCTGCTTTACCCCATAATCACACAGCATACTGTGCTTGCACTGTAACAAGGGATTCTGGGTGATGACGGGTAAAGGAGCACTACCAGCATGTCACGGTTTGCTTATTTTCCACTTTATAACTTGAGCCTATAAGATTGTGCTTGCTGTATTACACAGCTATTAGGGGAAAGCCTGGGTTAAATAAGTGCATAGCCAGTAAACCTACTCACAGAAAGCTGTTTGTTTGACCTGTTGGGTCTCATCAGTTTGAGGATGGTTACTGGCCTTGCATTGTGAAGCTACTATTTAGCATTCAATTATAAATGCATATTAATGCTAGATTACCATTTCTGTCATTTGTATTGGCTACCTATGGCAACAAGTGGCAACAACTGTACTGTACAGTATCTTCATGAAACAGATTGCGTTGAAGTTATGTAGTAGTCAATAATTTCCTATTCTATCCTTTATCATCAACACTAAGAAATTCAGTTATGAAGTTCCATGCCTTTCATGCACATTTGTTAGTCAGATAGTATTCATTTCAGCCCAATTATCCATTAAAAAGAGTTCACGTTTAAAAAAATATATATATATATATATATATATATTTAGCCTGACAAAAAGGTCTCTTGAAGGCCAGAAATAAAAAAAAATTCACACGAAAAATAAAAAAAATTGTCTTCAGCCTACTAGAAACCTGTAATCTATGGTCCAGACAAACTTTTATAAGCCATTGACAGTATTGTCCCCACACCTTGATGCGCTATGACGTGAAATGTATAGGTGGGTTGTAACCTCCTTTTTTTTCTCATGATCTACAGTATTAAATATGCATTCCCCCACTCAACTTGACTACTAGAACCCTTGCCTAGTTGTTATTCCCCTTGTCTGCCCATCTCAACTTCAATCCATTCAAAATGCTGTTGCTAAACTCATCTACAGTACATCACTCACCGTTCCACTTCTGCAGCTCCACTATGCACTGACTTCCTATAGCCTCTAGAATAAAAATTAAAACCCTAGCTCTAACTTTCAAAACTCTCAATGATCCTGTCCCGCATTACAATTGCCCTCATCCCCAAATATTTCCCTAAACACCACCTATGTTTTTCCCACAACATCCACCTTTCCTCTTGCCTTATTACCTCATCTCCCTCCCGCCCGCCTACAAGACTTCTTCTGTGCAACCTCACTTTCAAGGTCCCCACCATTTACCATCAAACTGTCTCCAAACCTGGCATACCTCTAACATCCAACTCCCCCTCCCTCCGACCACATTGGGACCAGCTGTGCGGCTCCACTAAGTAACACCCCATAACATGCCCACCATCAAAATTTAATGGGATCAGCTGTCAGACTGTGCCATATTCCAACCTGAGGCATACTCCGTCTGACAATGAACAGCCACTTTACCTTTTGTTTCAACATTGATCCTCCTTCTCTAGATTGCGAGTCGGGCTCTCATTACCTTTTGTATCTGTTTGAGCATATTTGTCCTCACTTGTATGTAACTCTGTTTAAGGAATTATCAAATCTCTGTACCCCCATTGTACCACGCTGAGGAATATGTTGGAACTTTACAAATAAATGATAATAATAAATAAAATAATAATAATGTTAACCTCACGTTAAGGATAACCGTACATCTTCAATAGTCAATAACTTAACTTTAACCGTTGTTAATTACATGCAATTGAGGCGTTATGCTAACTTCACATATACACTAAAGTCTGTTAAGTTTAACGCAGGGATTTAATGTTACATTACTTAGGTCATACCTAAACTTGGCGTTAATCACACCCAGACCCTTGAATAGGGCTTTTCCAAGGTCTAGATGGGGGAAACCCTACAGTTAAGCATGAGTGAACTCACACTTAACATCAAGTTATTGGAAGATAATGCACTGTTATGCTAAAATAACGTGACTTTAGGCCGATCTTAATCAGATGTAGATCAGCTGGTGTTTTTGCATATAATTCACTTTAAGGATAGGCGTTAACCTCAGAAAACACAACGTTCATTCCTACTGTATTTTGTTAAAAGTATTTTGACATTCTCCTTTTTATTGGATGGATATCTACTGCACCTAGTGTGGATATATTTATTGCATCTATGACATTCTCTCTTTGGCCATTTACCATATAAATTCTAGTAGAACTATTTACCTCATCCCAGGTTTTCTATTTAAACATCCTTTTTTTGTTTATTTGGACCTAAATCATACAGCACATATGAAAAAAACAGATCACACATTATTTGTTGGCCAAGGAAGCCACTTGTGCATTGTAAGTACAGTATCACCTAGAGACTATTAGCATAAGCTATTTTGGGTGTGCTGGGTTGTGAAGTAATCTGTATAATAGTGCCATACACATATTGCATCCATTTAGTTGCACAATGTGTACATATTCAGTTGTATAGTGACAGCTATTATTGTTAGTAAAGTAATTTACATACTGTAAAAGTTGACCAGAAGCCATTTCAGGCCATTTGAGGATTGTGGCTGGTAGATTTACCACATCTATTTCCTATTCACTGGATCACTAACAGCAACTGGATTTTTAAACCCATTATAATTGCTTATGTGTGACATTTTTTGGCATCATTATTTTTTAGTGTCAATTTCACTATTAATGACTTGTGACCAATGAAAAGTTTTTGAAACAATTAAATGTATATGGTTATGTATTTTGATTGTAAAATTGATTTAACTAAACAGTATATCAAAACCAGGGTTTCTAGGTTGACAAATCTCATATGTACAGTAGTGTAAGTTGCATTTATATTTTGTGTACAAATGTCATAGAAAATGCGTGAATAGATTGTTTTCTTTTCAAGCTCAGCGAAAGAAGTTCTTATTTCTATTGCTGCAAATGATTCCATACCAAACATAATCAATTCCACTGAACAGATTGGGACAGAAGTTAATCTGAACTATGTGGTAAGGAAAAAAAGCTACTTAATAAACATACGAATGACACATTACATTTTTAAAAGAGTTGCCATTAGTGCCTGTGGCAGGACGGCCTGTAGCCGAGGTCAGGGAACAGTCCACACGTGTAGTTTCAGGATAAATAAAAATGTTCAGTGGCTTTATTTCTCCACAGCAACATAACATGCAGGTACACTGTCCCTTTAAACAAATAAATCCTGCTCCACGTTGGGAGAAAAACTGACTAACACAGCAGACCTATCTAGCAGGCTGGCTGGCTAAACCATAACCAAACCTTAAGAGTCTTTTAAGCAGTCATGAAAACAAATGAAACAAATCTTACTTTAGCTGCAGTAAGTCTTGTGCTGTATCCGTCTGGCTAGCAGCACATCTCCATGTGCTCTGGTCTGAGAGAGAGCACCTACTTCTGGTAACAAGATCCTTATCTACCTTGCTGGCTCTCAGGTGTCAGCTTACTTCCTGACTACCTAACTTCCACCTGAGTTAAGCCTTATGAGTGCTGGATGAAGCACTCAGACATATGTCTCCCAGGCATAACTGATAGGAGTTGACTTCACTCTGTCACAGTGCCCTGGACATGTAAGTAATAATGGAAGGCTTCACATTTAACATATAATGTTAGTTTAATTGTTTGCAAAAGTATCCAGGGTTTTTTATAAATCAATAAAATTACAGTAGTAGTTCTCATTTTGCTGCTTTCAAGAATTTAGGATGTACTGTATATTGTATGTCTTTATTTATATAGCGCCAAAAGTGTACTCAGCGCTTCACAAAAAATACAGTACAGGGAATTATAACAATACAATAATTGCAGCAAAATCAGACAATAGGAAAGGAAATCCATGCCCCGAAGAGCTTACAATCTAAGAGGTTTGATGGGGAATTTACAGAGACAGCAGTTGAGGGAATAAGTGCTGTAGATGGCAGTGCTTGGTCACAATGGGTGGTAGGAGTGACTGAGTGTGCAGGCTATTGGGATGCTTTGTGGGGTGAGTTTTAAGGTTAGTCAGTATTAAAATGAGAGGGTTAACACAATTTACAGGGGAAGAGATGGCAGGGAGGCATGGGTGAAATCAGGTGTGTTTGTCTGGGTTCAGGATTAGGGGAGATCCCCAGCATCTGTATATTAATTTAGTATTGAAACAGGGTTTTTTTCTCGTTATTATTGCTACTGTATGTCATTACAGGCAAAGTCTTTCTAAACATTTTTAGTGAAACGTAACCGAGTTAAGGTACAGTAGGGGATTAGAAATGTTGGCACCAAAAACAGGGTGGAGAACATAGTTGTGTAGAAAGCATGGAGGATTGCACGGTTAGAATAGTGTGTGGTGTAATAGAGAAATGGCTCCAGCTGCAGCAACGTAAAACTTTTGTAAAAATATTTTTCTTTGGGAACATGCCGTGTTTTGCCCTCCTGCCCAGGTAAGATGCTCTTCCAAAATGTACTTAGATTATGCATTATAAATCTGAACAACATTTTTGAATGCAAGAAATTGTAAGCTTCTCATTCGAGGCATCAAACCAAAAATATGACCCTGTTTCTCTGTTACAAATAGCCTTCTAATTCAACCTCAAAATAATAGTCACATATTTTTTATAAAAAGTTGACATATTTTGATATTTCCTATCTGATTCCTTTTTACAGGATTGTAACCATCTAAAGCAGAAGCGCAAACCTGCCTGCTCTCCTCTGTTGTGCGCCCCCCCCCTCCTTTCCTCGCGCGGCTTCAAATGACGCCGCGGGGTTATGTGACGTCACGTGGGGTCATTTGACGTCACGTTACCAAGGCAACCGTGACATCACATGACCCCACGGCATCATTTGAGACAGCATTGCCATGGTCATGCGTAATGGATCCGGCTGACTCCCGGTAAGTAGAGGTTGCAGAGGCCTTGCGCGGTCCCACGGCATTTAATTTAAATGCCTTGGGGAAGAGCGCGGGACCTCTGCAACTGCCCGCGCCCCCTCCCCCCCAAAAAAAATCTCACACACCCCAGTTTGCGCACTGCTGATCTAATGTTTAAGTTAACCCAAAATATATATTAAGTGTAAAGTAAAGCATAGAGCATTTTCCTATTAACACGTACACAGCTCTTGAACACCTACTAGTTACCCACAATACATTTCGGCAACAAATCTAGCTCTTTACCCATAACACAACGCTGCAGCTAAACCTGACATTTTTATTCCACATCTGCACGGAATTAATGAAGATTTACTTCAATAAAATTAAACAGCCTATAGTCTTCGATGTGTTTCGTTTTTATTTTCTCATTGCTCACTTCTATTCTAATTGATTTATAAAAAAATATTCTGTTTACTTATGAAACTATCTGTAAACATTTCTTTTTTTTGCAGATTAAGAAGAATGGTGATGTTCCAGTGCCAAAGCTTACTTTTCATCTTTTATTTCCTTATACAACTCCAGACAACAACATACTCCTTTACTTGACCAATGTGTCCTCTTCTAATGTAAGTTTATTACAGTATCTGTATACTGTAACGATTTGTATCTTTCATTGGTAATGTCTGCAGTGACATGTGGAAAATGGTAATATTCAATGTTACCTTATGTTGTATTTTCTAATAACCACAGAAAGATTTTGTGACAAGTGTGTGGTTGTAAAAATAGTCAAGTGCACTGGAGACAAGTAAGCATAAGCAAACATTTTATAATTGTAGCCATGGCTGGTCCAGACTGCCTCTCTGAACCCTGTCACATAAATCATTAGTAGCTACAGGGTACCATGGGGCATTGAACCCCCCTCATGCTGACTCTCTGAGTGGCAGGAGTGGTGGTGACACAGGGACTGTGTATAGCCAATAATGGTGCAGACCATGTGCCCTTCTGGTGTCTCACAGAGGAAGTGCTAAATTATAGGGAGTTCTCTTCCACCCCTCCTAGGGAGAAAAGGTGTGTGCTGTATCCTCCCGGCTGGGAGTGAGACATGTCAGGCAGTCCCTCCTGGGTTGACTGAAATAAAGATCAAAGGCCTCAATACTATCAGAGGGCCAAGCACCATCCAGAGGTCTGGGACACATCTCAATCCATCTGCATCCACTGTATGACACCAGCAGTGGCTGTTAATTAAATAAAGCATCCCTTTTATATATCCCTGCCTGAGTCTACGGTCTATTGTTCCCCCTCCCTCCCCTCTCTCCTCCTCTCCCCACTGCCCCCCTTTCCCCCTCCCCCTTCCCAAATTATTATTATTATTATTATTATTATTATTATTATTATTGTAATGTTTTATTTATAATGCGCCAACATATTCTGTAGTGCAGTACAATAGGGTTGGAGAACGAAAACAATAAAATATCTAACATTAACATACATTTGTACAGTAGAGGGAGGAGGGCCCTGCCCAAGGAATTTATAATCTATAAGGAAGGGTTATTGGAAACATAAGGTACAGGGGTTTAAGAAGGTTGGTGTGTTCTGAAAAGCTGCTTGCTATTTGAATAAGATGGCATTGGGGAAAAAGTAAGTGGTATTGTGTGGAGGTAGAGCTGTGAGAGCAGGGTAATATGTCAAATGGGAAATGCTTCAATATAGGTGACTATCTCCAGGTCTTGAAGTTGTGTCTGTATTTCCCTGATAATGTTAGCCCTGTCCACGCTGGCATAGTGGAAAGGAGCCGTGAAGGTGAAGCATATTGGGAAGACTCACTTAGGAGGTCGCCTTCTCTGTGATTCGGGTGTTTTTTCGGAGAGTCTGAGGTGATTTGAAGTAGGCAGTTTTACCTAGGTGAACTAATGTTTGTAATATTTTTAATCTGTGAAATGTAGACGATTGATGCTTTTATAAGCAGTATTTTGAAAGCCACTCTGCAAACTTCTGTACTTTACCTAATTGAATCTGGCCATACCTGAAGTGGTTTGTATCACTGCTTATTACTGTAACTATAGGCCTAGCATAGAGTACCAACCCCCAAAGTAGTAAGCACTTGTACAAAGAGCACACATATCACATTCATATTTTGTTAAATGTAGGATTTTACAAGGTTTTGCTTTCTAGCAATATGTCATGTTAAACAAATTGGTGACTGATTTAAAATAACCATTAAGATATCCCATAACTGAGCACCCCTATCTCATATTTTCTTTCTCTAGAATGTAAATTGCAGTGTTAATCATCTCTTGGATCCACGGAAGATAAATTCAGGACAATCATATGTTGTGCCAAAATTTAAAACACATTTAAGGGATACAATACTGGTAAGTCTGGCCAAGGGAGAGATGTTGTGTTTAATCTGACCAATACTACTCCATAAATACTACTCCATCTTCTCTGCATTTTTATTATTGTATCACTCTTCCCTCTTCTTGATTTGCTTCTAACCCTACAGCTACATCATCCATGGTATCCATTTCTCACCTCATGCTTATTAATATCTAATAAATTGTTACTTATCTTTATTTCACACTTCTGGAGTGCATTTATTTTTACCGTAATCTTGATAATTAAATAAATAGTATAGAATGTTTCCTGATTCAGTTGAGATCCTATAAATCTGACTTTGCCTAGTATGAGATTTAAGGAAACTGTTTAAGCATTTTATAATATTCATAGATAAGAATCATTTATGTTACTTGTCAATAACAGAAACATTATATTTCTCTTATAAATATAAAACTACTTTGTGTATGTCATGTTAATGTCTATTATAACTAAACCAGGACTGCAAAAGAAACCAATGCTCTTCCTTCTACTGTACTGTGGAACCATCGAACATCTCTCAAGTAAATGTCTCACTAAGAATATGGAAACCAACCTTTATCATGGTAAGTGGGTATTCATTCTTTTTCTTTATAGCTGTAATATATTATATATGCAGAATATTATACATTAAAATATTATGGACACATTTTTGTTGTAGTTCTTTTTCTGATTACTAATAATTAGGAACACTAGAGCAATCACATAGTTCACACAGGTTACCTAAAATTTACCTCATAATCACACAGGTTAAATAACTCTAATATTATTAACTTGCAGTAATTGTGGTAGTTACTGTAGAATATTGTCACTATCGTACAACACAGTTAATGTGAAGTATTTTGCAACATTTAAAAAAAAAAAATATATATATATATATATATATATATATATATATATATATATATATATATATATATATATATAAAAAATAAAAAATGAACCGGAAATAGCCATGTTAGTCCAGTTGCGATAGTGCAGAATAAATTAGTACTTCGGTATTAGGTATAATCAAAAACAAATACTCTATTCCATTCTTTGGCTAACGAAATGCTTTTATTTGTGCGAGCTTTCGAGATACACTGATATCTTCTTCGGGCGATGTTACAATGGATAAAGCAAGAAAAATATTACTTTAAAACAGCCTGATAAATATGAGGAAAGGGAAGAGATGGGGATAGCATTCTCGTTTCAGCTCAGTCTGGTAAACATATGGATATAGACAAAGGTACATGTAGGGAACGAAGGGTTAATTGTCAGGAAATAAAGAAAGAGAACCCTCTTGAAAGCACTCTTTGTGTCCAGATGTAGAATAAGTGAATTTTCAAAGCAATGTATTATATAGAAATAAAAATTATTTAATTGGCAAGATAAAGTCTGTGGCAAATAGGTGAACAGAATACAAAAACAAACATATACGCTATATATACATTTGGTAGTTGTCAGTCACAAGCTAGTCCACATTTGAGTAGCATTTACTCATTTCTTGATGCCTTTACATAAGGTTTTATTTTTATTAAATAAATCATGACACAGTGTAATATATCATGTGTTGTTGCTCATCTGAGGTTGTATTCACCTAATTTTAAGACCTGCTAAGGCAGGGGTCTCCAACCCCCGGGCCGCGGACCAGTACCGGTCCGTAGCCTGTTAGGAACCGGGCCGCCACCCACACTCACTGTGGACCCTGGCTCTTCCCCTCACTGAGGCCCCTGGCTTGCCACCCTCCGCTCTCCTCCTCCCTCCTCGGAACGCGCTATAGCAGCCGAGCACTTCCGGTGCCTACTGAGCGTGTGCAGCTTCCTGCATGCTGCTGCCGCCTGAGGTGAGGAGATGCTCCCTGGTAGTGGCGGCTGTTGCTATGTGTGTGTGGGTGTGTCCCAGCTCTGTTTTTGCCCCCCCCGAGCTCCATTGTTGACCTCTCCAGCTCTGTTTTTGCCCCCCCAGCTCCGTTTTTGCTCCCCAGCTCCGTTTTTGCCCCCCAGCTCCGTTTTTGCCCCTCAGCTCCGTTTTTGCCCCCCCCAAACACACACAGTGACACACACAGTGACAGACACACTGACACACACAGTGACACACACACAGTGACAGACACACTGACACACACACAGTGACAGACACACTGACACACAGTGACAGACACACTGACTGACACACTGACACAGTGACAGACACACAGTGACTGACACACACAGTAACAGACACAGTGATTGACACACACATTGACAGACATACTGACACACACAGTGACATCATCCTGAAACCATACCCCCATGTCCGTGGAAAAATTGTCTTCCACGAAAACGGTTCCTGGTGCAGAAAAGGTTGGGGACCGCTGTGCTAAGGAACAGTTGATTGTTATTATGTCCTGATATGTAAAACCATAGAATTCAAATGTGGTGTGGTCAGTGATAACCCTTGCTGTCTATCCAGAACGCCTGAGCCAGATTTCGCATGAAGTTTCGATCAAGCTTGCATGTACCTAAGCAATTTCCAGCCTCATCAGCTGACTACAGGTGGACTAGTCCTGCTGCAAACTATCGACGTGGATGATCAAGAACACTGGACTGGCAGTGGATCGGCGCCGGCACCAGCTGAATGGGAAATTCTATGGTGAGTATTGTTGCCGTATTATTTTCTGTGTTTTTTTTATTTTGACAATACAGTATCAATATCGGTGCGATTCAAAAGTCAAGCGATTCTCCTGTAAGCAATATGATTGGCTGAGCGGCTTCTGCAGTACTGTACTGCAGATACTGAACAATTGGTGGAACGCTAGGCGCATGCGCATTGGAACCGTCTTGAAACGCATATGCGTGTCATTACATCAACGGTAGGCGCATGCACATGTGAACAGGAGACGCCCCCCGAGAAAATTATTGGTGGGACTGGCTGGGAACTTCGTTAGACCATTACAGTAAAACTTTTCTTTTTGTTTTTCCTCAGAAAAGAAAGTGGCTAATGGAGGGATTTCGACGGATAATATCGCTTTGTGTAACAATGCTTGCACATTGCTGAATCGGATTTAAAAACCCACTTACCGGAGTCTACAGTTTAGTGGCTGTTGTTATTGATTAGGATAGAATACTGTACCTGAAACAGTATGCTGATGTTTTCCGGCCGTACAGTATACAATACTTTTTAATAAACAGTATACTGTGTAATAAACCTGAAAAAATAAAAACTATGCATTTATTCTACATGTATTACAGTACTGTACATACAGTATGTGTCTTCTATACAGTGCCAGTACATACAGTACAGTACTGTATGTGTCTACTATTTTTTTTAATACTCTTGTATTGAGCATGCCTACAGTATACAGTACAGTGTGCCTGGACAGTAGTGTACATTCTAGAAACACTGCATTTTGTTACAGTAGCAAAGGAGCCAATGGAACAATGTAAAACAATTCAATATGTTCTTTTATTGGTGGAGTAAGTACAAAAACATTTATTTACAAATACTGTACAATGTTGAAACATTTTAAGTGCACAGCAATTCAAAACATAAACAGGTGTATAGTTTACCGCTACAGTTGTGAAAACATTTATGTCAGTCAGTATGGTTTACAGTCACATGTTTTAAAAACAAATTCTTTATTCATAAAATATACAAAACGCAACATCTCCTTTATTAAAGAACAGCAAGTAAAAAAATATACAGTGGGATGGTGTGCAAAACAGTCTGCACCAGTACAATCCTCGAGGGCAGCAAACAAGCCTGGTTTTCAGGGTAACCTTTGAAAACCGTGCCTGTTTGCGGCCCTCAGGGACTGGAATTGTGCAGGTCCTGTGTGTGTGTACAGCAAGTTAAAACATTTCTGTATAAATACAAGTTAAAAAACACACAACATCTCCTTTATTTAAGTACAGCAGGTCACAACATGTACAATACAGTTCAGCACAACAGTATGGTCTTACCTGTGATTAAAAAAAATCTTTATTCATAAAATACAGTATACAATACAGTATACAAAACGAAACATCTCCTTTATTAAAGAAACATATACAGTACAGTGGGATGGTGTGCAAAACTGTCAGTCAGACCTGCACCACTACAGTCCTCGAGGGCAGCAGACAGGCCCGGTTTTCAGGACAACCTTGAAAACCATGCCTGTTTGCGGCCCTCAAGGACTGGAATTGTGCAGGTCCTGTGTGTGTGTACAGCAAGTTAAAACATTTCTGTATAAATACAAGTTAAAAAACACACAACAACATCTCCTTTATTTAAGTACAGCAGGTCACAACATGTACAGCACAGTTGAACACAACAGTATGGTCTTACAGTTCCCGTGATTAAACCAGAAAGTCATCCACATTGTCCGTCCATGGTCGATTCCTTGCATGGCGCAAAACGCCATTAATGCAGTCTCGAACGCCTTTCATTACTGGATCTGTAATTGGATAAAAGCGCCGCATTTCATCCAGAATGTTCTTTCTTAAATTGGTAGGAAGCGCCTTTTTTACGCTATTTCCTTCGTAGTTCACTTTGAAGGCCCAGTCACAGTACAACGAGTAGGGAACATGGTGCTTAAAAAGTAACAAGGCATATTTGTGGGGTGCACCAGCACTCATCACCCTATACTTCTCCCTGAGCTCTGGTGGCAGATCGCACAGGGTGATGTCGGGCACTGTATCGATGCGAGAGAATGTAGGTCTTCTGCGAGCGGGTGTGCTTGAGGCGATGGGCGATGGTAGGTTGTCTGGGAGGAAGCTTTCCTCCGGTCTTGGTCGCCTTGTTGTCTCCTGGCGTGGTCTTGACAGGGTTGTCATGTCCTCCTCAACGGCATACATGTACACTACATCTTCTGGTGGAGGGGGTGCACTTGGTCATGGAAGGGGGTCGATGCTCCCATTCATCACATCCATGTCACCCCCCTGCTCCAGTGTCGGGGAAACAGGGGCATTAACACCGAGCAAATGATGTATACCCGCTATGTCAGCCTCTATCTTCTCCATCCGTCGATCCATCCGTTGATCCATATGTTGCATGCGTTGATCCATATGTAGCATCCGTTGCTCCACATTTAGCATTGTCTCCAGAAGCAGATCTATCTTTGCCAGCACAATAGAGTTCCCGGGGAGATCCACACTTATCCCATTCAGCATCCGGTCTAACGAGCTGCTTCTTATGCATGGCGTGTGGACATCTGGGTGGATGAGTGAAATGGAGGATGAGATGGGGGTTCCATGGAGAGAAGCGGCGGCGTCAAAGAAGGGTGGAGGAGGTGACCTGTGGATATCCGGTAGAGGAGAAGCGGCAGCGTCGTCGAAGAGGGATGGAGAAAGTGACCTTTGGATTTCCGGGCGAGAAGCAGAGTTGTCTATGAGCAAAGGAGAAAGTGACCGGTGGATTTCAGAGGCAGCGTCGTCGGATAGAACTGGAGAGGATAGCCTGTGGGTTTCCGGGAGGGCAACGTCGAGGACGAGGGGTTGAGAAGATGGGCTGAAGATTTCCAGGACAGCGGCAGCAGAGTCGTCGAAGCGTATGTGAGGAAGTGGTCTGCGAGTTCTATGGGTTGGCTGCCAATCATTTTCCGTTGAGAGTACATCACCGTATATCTTCTTGACTAATAAGGCTGACGTCTATGAAAACCCTTAGCCTTTGGTGTCAGCAGAAGGTTTTCTTTATTGGCTTTAGCCTGTCGCTTTTGCCTTGGCGTGGAAACGGCAACCGCCTTTCGCTTTTTCTGCTTGACAGGCACCGCAGAGGCGAGTGGGTTCCTGCGTCCGTAGAATCGGGGTTGATCCATGGAAGCAGATGGCATAATGCAGTATCTGGACAAGGGCAAGTTCAGATAAAGATCATCGAGTGGTGGGCTATGCAAAGTGTGTAACCTTTTATGCATGGCAGAGAGGTACAGGTGTTGAAAGTGGGCGTACTCTAATGGGAGTCATTACCGTATAAATACACCATCCATTTTGTGGATTCACTGCACATTGAATACACATCAACTAAACATCGAATATACATTCTTGTGTTTGTATTTCTTTCTACTCGCAGCAATGGTTGTTAAAAAGATTTCCAAGGATCTCAGCATGCAAATTCAGGAGATGTACACAAGCGGACACCGAATTGCTGCTATTCAACGCTGGTTAGCTACTTCTGGCCTCGTTGTGCCAGCAACCACCGTGAGCTATCATGCACACAGAAAAAAACGAGAACGCAAAAGGGCACCAAGGGTAACTAACGCTTAAGTATATATATAAACCTTTAAAAAAAATTAGATCAAAAAATGTACTGTACACCTACAGTACTGTATCTAATATTTTTGTTATTTCTGTTGATTTATATTACAACAGTATATATATTTTGTATATTTATATTTATATTACAACAGTATATATATTTTGTATATTTATATTTATATTACAGTATACAGTATATATTTTGTATATTTATATTTATTACAACAGTATATATATTTTGTATATTTATATTTATATTACAACAGTATATATATTTTGTATATTTATATTTTTATTTCAACTGTATATATATTTTTTATATTTATATTTATATTACAACAGTATATATATTTTGTATATTTATATTTATATTACAACTGTATATATATTTTTTATATTTATATTACAATAGTATATATTTTTTTTATATTGCTGCATATTAATAGAACAATATATTGTATCCTGTTCATCTACTGTCTCTAATATTTTTACTTACCGGATTGTTTTTCTTTACATTGTAGGGAGACAACTCTTCTGGTGGACAAAATATGTGAGGAGAATGATGAGAAGAGTGCATTAAGGGTCAAATACACTCTGCAGGAAAATCACAATCTCACTGTATCCGAGACCAGCATAAAGAAGATGAGACGCAGCATTGGATGGAAATATGGACGTGTGAGGTTAGTACTGGAAAGTACAGGAGGTAAAAGTGTTGTTTAGGAAACTGTACTGTACCGCTAAAATTATTTATTCCTTGTCATTACAGAGTGTACCCCATGATAAGGGATGCAAACAAAATCAAAAGAGTGGTCCAGGCCCAGGCATGGATCGACAGTGGGGAAACTTTCCAGGATTGCATCTTCACTGACGAGTCTACTGTGTCGCCGGAGATATTTGCAAGCTTTAAATTCCACAAAAAAGGCCGCATATCTTTGAAGCCGCGACCAAAACAACCTGTGAAGCTGCATGTGTGGGGTGCCATCTCTAGGCGTGGACCAGGATGCATTGTTATCTTTGAAGGTAAAATATATGAAATATAATGTAGCCTTATGCACTGTACTTTACTAGTGTAGCCTTACTGTATGCACTGTACTGTGCAGTTTTTTGAGCACTTTTCTTTTCTTGCTATAGGAATCATGAATAAAGCTTTCTTCCAAGACAACATTGTCCCTGAGAATACATCACACGCGAGTTCCAGAATGGTCACCGCTTCTACCAGGACAATGATCCGAAGCACACCGCGTCAACAGCGCATATCCTTGAGTGCGGTATCAACTGGGTGAAGACGCCAGCGGAGTAAGTGCGGTAACCGTGTCTCATTTTTTTCCCACTGTTTTTACTGTGTACTGTACAGTACCGACCAAGTTTATTCTAATGCGGCTAGAGCCGCAAGCCGCGAGGTTTCCCGGCTTTGATGCCTAATCCCCTCGGCGTGCCGCGCGTCACCGATGCACGGTCATGCTTCATCGGGAGCGTGCGCGCATGGCGTGCGTGCCCAGGGCTCCCCGAAGGGAGCCCTGGTGTCCCGCGATGTGGGGGATGGCGGTGGGGGGCTCCGGGGGACCCGGTGGACCCCGAGAGGGGAGGGGCTTGCCTCGATCAGAGGACTGATCCTCAGAGGCTCCGGCGTGCGCACGGGACACCTCGGCGCGCGCCCGGTATCTGTCGCGGCCGAGACCGGGTAAATGTTAGAATAAACTCGGCAGCGACAGTATCTCTTAAACTAATTGTCCTTTTTTTCCAATGACAGATCAACAAGACTTCAATCCGATCGAAATGGTCTGACATCAGCTGAAGGACCATACACGGAAAGTGGCGAAACCCTCCAAAAAGGACGAGTTATTGAAAGGCATAATGAGTTTTTGGAACGATGTACTCACCGTGGAACGCTGCAATAAATATATAGACCATATTGCCACTGTGTTGCCCATTGTGATCGCGCGTAATGGGCAAGCATCCGGAAAGTAGTACTGTGCTGTAGTATTGTAAGTACAGTATGATACAGGTAAGTATGGCACAGATTTTTTCTTTCCCAATAGTCAGAGTATACAGTAGTTACAGTTTTTTCTTTACTGAGAGAGCAGCACCAGCCATCAGGCTACAGTACATAGTATTTAACAGTGGTCAGAGTATACAGTAGTTCCAGTATAGACTAGTTTGACAGTACTACAGTAACTGCCTACTAACTGCTCAATTTTTTTCTTTCCAGAGAAAGCAGCACCAGCCATCTACAGTAGTACGACACATCACACAATGCCATAATACAGTACGCACATAACTGCACTAATTTTTTGTTTTCTTGTCGTTTCAGGAAAAAAGGGTGGCCTGGGGGGAGGTGGGGTGTTGTGTCCAGTGTAATCTGTTTGTACAGTCAAATGTACAGTATTTAAACAGCAGTAATGATGTACACAAAACCTCTCCTCTCCCAATGAACTACTGTACTGTACTGTACACAGAATGAGGAACAAGATAAAGACGGAAAAAATTATATTACTATATATATATATATATATTATACATTACAGTATATATTATTAAATAATATTCTTATAAATGTACATTATTCATATTTCCCCAAGTTTTACAAATGTTTTCTAAATGTTTATCCAATTTCAATCTGCCAGAAGAACTTAATAAAGACTGCATTATGTATTATTCATGATTATTTTTATATTTATATTTTTTGGTTCCTGATAAAATAAAATAAATATTTATTCACATTCCTGCTAATCATAATCATTGACAACAACCAACCCCCCCCCCACACCTACAGAACACCAATGAATAAGAATGAATGACAAAACAACATGAATCAGTAAATGGTTATTTTAACTCTCAATTCTCACAATGCTGTGCAAATCAGATTTACATTTAAAAATCGAGAAGGGATTTTCCAAAGCGTTAAACAAAGCCTCAAAGGGCTAGGGGGGGTGGGGTGAGTCATGTGCAGTAATCAGCTAGCTCCCATCTCAAAAAAGATTACACGCAGGCGCAGTGAGGCTTTGTAGCTCGGCTATGGACGGATTCAGAACACAATGGCAAGATTCAGTAAATTAACAACTCTGTGGAGAGGTGGGAGGGTTGGGTGACTCATGCGCCATAAGCAGCTCCCATCTCAAAAAGGACTACACGCAGGCGCAGTGAGGCTTTGTAGCTCGGCTATGGACGGATTAAGAACACACTGGCAAGATTCAGAAAATTAACGACTCTGTGGAATTTCAAATCCTTGAGCTTGCGTTCGTGGGGGGGGGGCTACAGGGTACAGCTGCATGAAGATCAAAGCTAAAGACATACTTTCAATTCAAAAGGCAGTTCAGTTCATCATAATAATACACCCCCCAAATACAGTACATAAAAAGCACACAAATTAACCATGTGCAGCCAAACGCACAGGGTCGCAGTCAAAAGCTACAGCACAGATTGGATATCATAATACAGTAAGATGGTTTTTGCAGGCTTGTGGAGAAAATAAAAAAATTAAAATTACAATAAAAAAAATTTTTTTTATTTTTTTTGGTCACTCACTCAGGCAAGCAAGCAGTGGTGGGCAAAGTTACAGGTGCATGCACAGTAAATTCCTGCTGTCAAGCCAGAATTCTGATTGAAACCAGACACACGTTCAAAGGAATGGTGTGGGAAAGATGTACTGCATTGTAGAGAAGATAAGAAGTTGAAATACCCTGCAGTGCAGTTAATTATCCTGAGCGAGGGGAGAGCGCTTTATATGCCGAAATGTGACAATGTTACAGTACAGTACACGCCTATGCGTTTCAACAATTTTCAAATGAGACATACTGAGACATGCTGTACTGCAGAACAGCACTGCAAATGCATGTATACTTTAAATATGCAAATTTAGAATTACTGCGCGCGCACACACAGACTGTGTACTGACGTAGGTTGAACAGCGAAGGTATTAGACTTCCAAGACAACAGCTCGCAAACGCCCCCCTGAGTTTTTACACGGCATTGCAGTATTGCAGACAGCGAGAATAAAATGCTAATATCACGAGCGCGAAAATAACGCAGTTCACTCCGGGCGAAAACGACAAAAAACGCACCTAACCGGGATAATCTGAGAGCCGCGGATCTAGCCGTCTTAGACTCAGATCGGCCGCCACTGTAAGGTATAATAGATATGAACTTAATAAACAGAAAGAACAAGTCAGGAATATACAATGACAAACTTTACTAAAATAAAAACAGAGAATAAATAAAGTGAAGAATTCCCTTAATTTCAGCATTTATTAATAATTCATTAAGTACAGTATAAGGAAGATGTTCTGACTAGAAAATGACGTATTCAAGAGATTGATTCGGGTTGTCGATCTCAGCCATGAGGGCACACATGAATAATACCATCACCAGTTGTTATTTAAGTAATAATCCCTGAAGAACAGGGCATTACTGGCCAATAAGGCCCTGGCTGGAAAAGTTGAAGGCCCGAGGTGAAGCCGAGGGACTTTAACCCAGCCAGGGCATTATTGGCCAGTCATGCCCTGTTCTGAGGGGATTATTACTATTATAGGCTAAATGTAGGCTTATTTTATAAATAATAGACACTTTTGTATAGTTAAATAGATTTTTGTATTAAAATAAAATGTTAAATACATGAAACCAACTCTATATACTCTTACACTGCAGATATCCATATCCACACACTGCCGCCCCCTCTGTGTACACACACACACACACACACACAGCAGCTCACACACAAACTGCTGCTATACACACACACACACACACACACACACACACACACACACACACACACACACACACACACACACACACACACACACACACACACAACAGCACACCACACACAACACAGTGCCTCTACACACACACACACACACACACACACACTGGAGCTCTAGACACACAACACAGCACCTCCTCTACACTCACTACACAGCACCTCTACACACACAGCAGCTCTACACACACACAAACTCTGCTGCTACACACACATGCTACACCCATAAACACTGCTACTGACACACACACACACACACACTGGAGCTCTATACACACACACACACACACACACACACACACACAGTAGCTCTATACACACACACACACACACACACACATCAGCTCTACACTCACACAAACTGCTGCTACACATACAACAGCACAACACACACACAAACTGCAGCGACAATCAAAAATGCAGCCACTTACTAAACTTTGCACTCTCCCCCTAGCTCTACACACAACACAGCACAAAACAGCACCTTTACACCCCCGCCCACACACACACACACACACACACACAACACTGCACCTCTATACACAACACACTTAATTCTTTGCAGTCTCTCTCCTCCCCCCCAATTCAACTGAATCTGCTCAGAAAATCTTAGTCAGCTCGGGAGGGGGAGGAGAAAAACCGTGGCTTATACTTTTTGACCAATCCCCTGCTCTGTCTCAGAGCTTTTACTTAATTCAAACCAATCCCCTGCCCTGTCTCAGCTGTTCTGAAAGCTGATTGGCTGGAAATAAACAGATTGAAAACTGCATTTTGCAAGCTGCTGAAATTCAGGGCATTACTGTGGATAATGCCTGGAATTTTAACCAATCAGAGAGCAGGGTTTTCAATAATGCCCTGAATTTTACAGCTTTAGCCTATAATCTTAAATACAATTTATTGGTTACTTAGCTGCGGATATAACTCAGCATTCTATGGCACTCAGGATACCGCTCATGTCATCAACAACCAAGGGACTCCCATCATCGTTAAGATGAACTGCCTGGTAAATATATTCCTGTGATCACATTTGTACTGCATGAAGAGCTGTGTACACCTCCAGCTCAACCACAATTCAAGGTCTTGCACATTTCTGTGCTGGACATATGTATCAGGGAACAATCAGGCATTCAGCCAACATCCCAGCCAGAGAACATCGGGGGAGTACAGCTATACTCCTGCTTCTCATAACACATATTGGAGCTACAGTATTTTCCATCACAGCACAAGTACTACATTTCAGCATATTAGACATTTTTGTAAGAGACAAAATGTAACCCATCATACACTTGGCCATCAGAAACACAACAAAACCCCATTCTCATTACAGAAGACTATTTTTAAATATTGGCGTCTTATAAAAAGAGACCAACATTATGGAAAAGATTTCATTGAACCCCACTATTTTCCTTTCTAAGAGGGAGACATTTAGGTAATGCATTTATTAAGGGAGATATTAAAATTAAAAAACCTATTGTACCACCTAAATACAAGGGCAAAATCCCATGCCTGCACTGTGGCAATTGTAATAGTACAGAATTATGAAAGGCATATGCTGTGTATAGAATTGTATAGATAATATTATGATAAATAGAATATACATTTTAAGATATGTTTGTATACTGTATCTACTTCTGGTTTAGAATAGGAGGATGGATAAATAATCGGGTATAAAAGGAAATGCTACTAATGAGTAAGCCTTTAGACCTGACGATGGGTGAGCGTGTCCTTCCTGAAAAATTGTTTTTTTATCCCTGTACGGACATAAAAATAAAATATGATTCATTCCGGTTTGCTGCTGTTTTCTTCCCTATGGATATACTATATGGTGGCCGATCAGCAGATGGACCATGATGGGCTTGCACAGGAAATCAGAAGGAATACCACTACAATATTTAAAATAAGGTGAACTTTTCTCTATCTCTATTTTTCAGGCCAGTATTCATAGTGTGAACCTTGTCCTGAATGCCAAACTTAATAGTGAAAATTCACTGCTAGTCTTAAGCAGTGACAATGAAAATTGGGAGGTAAGCACAAGTCAACTTTATCAAAGATTTTACTGCTGTCTATCGGTTGAAGTTTGTATGGTAAACTTAATGTGTGCACTGTATGCTAATAATGATGTACTTACTATAAGTATGATCTCCATACTTTACAGCAGGGGAGCGCAAACTTTTTTCCCTGCGCACCCCTGCCGGCAGTTCCCCTCTCTCCACACCCCAACCCCCTCTTACCTTGGCTCCGGCTTCAGCGTCATTACGTCACGTTGTCTTGGCAGCGTGATGTCACATGACCTAAATGATGCCAGGCTGCCATGGCGACGCGTCTAAGAAGCCTTTGGAGCCAAGGTAAGTGAGGTTTACAGAGGCCTTCGCCGCTTCACCGGCACTTCATTTAAGTGCCTTCGGGAAGCGCGTGGAGCCTCTGTAAACCCTGGGCCCCCTGCAGAGTGGGCGCACCTCCCAGTCTGCGCACCGCTGCTTTACAGTATCTGTTACTCTTAATGTTGCATTACTATGAAAGCATCTGAAATGGTATAATTTACTGTCTCCCATTTATCATGAGGGGTGATTGTAGTTTGTATAATACTATATAATGGAAAAAAACTGAATGTTAAAACTTTCCATTCTTACATCTATGAGCTATTTAAGTTAGTCACTGCACATACAGCAGTCAAATTACTATAATTTTCCACTGACTTGTTTATAAAAATCCAAATCAGCATGCAGATGTGCAAAGGCAAATTTGGCAGTAACAAATTCCATGCGAATTTTATAGTACATCCAATTGAGGCTTTTAAAAGGCGGTCGCCTTGGGTAGCACATTTTGGGGTGGCGGAGGGAAGGGTGTGTTTGACTGGTCTGGTGGCTGGGTTAGGCTGTGGTTAAGACGGTAGGAACCTCTACGGAGAGATTTTTTACACTGAAATCCATTTGCGATTTCGGATGTTTACAAATATGAATCCACTGTGAGTTTTCAGTGATAGAAACAAAAGGCGTGCCTTTTTGAGACTGATCCTGAAAAATCTGTGGCTGGCAGAAACTTGTAAATGTGTGGAGAATTCAAATCTTGGCAAAGACTGTGCCCATCTCTACAAATGACCACTCTTTGGTGGAGATAAACAAAATGCTTTTTTAAAGAATGAAAAACATATTTTCTTCATGACTTTCTTTACCCAAAAATGTTAATTCTCATATACAGTATCACCAATTCTTAGTACTTTCCTTCAATTTGTATGTATGTATATTTGTATTGCACCATACATGTACATAGCACTTCACAACAGTAATACACGTGACACTAAAAATTTGAGACAATGGCAATAAGCACTAAGTAAGCATTAGGAAAAGGAGTACCTAAGTCACCCTTTAGGTTCACTAAAATGTGCATGTGATTTTCCTAGGGATACCAACAATTAATTCAATGATACCAGCACATGCATAACCCCTTCTGTGGTTTTGCAAATGCCCTGTTTTTACTCATTTTCATTTTTTTCTTTGCTTTTTGCAAAAGTTTCCTACTGTCCCGGCTAAGCTCATTCTAAAGCTTGCCGGGAGCTGGCCGGGAGCGTAGTGGGCTAGCTGCGGGTCTGCTCTCCGTTTAAAAACTGAGTTTCCCGCTTCAATTGATAAGCGCTAATGGCGCTTACTATCAAAAGCGCCCGAGGCGCGGGATAACCGGCCAGTTTCGGCCGAAGACAGACCGCGCGCCGCCCGCGCTATTTTTAAACTGCGGGGGCGCTGCGGCTGCCCCCACATGAAAGTCAGCAGCGCCGCCACTGTAACACAATAGCTGTATCAAAAGGAAGTATACAAAAGCTTTTCAAAAGGAAATGTCAAAGTTATTTAGTAGTGATTGTTAGTGTTGTACATACTGTACTTGATACATCAGTGCTGCAAATGTTATGATGTACTGCACATATACTGTAGCAGATTTTATTGCACCCATTGTCACATGCTAAGGCACTAATCAAATCATGTCATTTTGTAATTCCCAGCTCCATTTGTTTGAATGGAGCTACACAAATGACATATATGTATTAAATCTTGGGGCAGCAGTAATGCGTTATGGCTTCATAACAGGGGCAATAACATCTGCTAGATTTCTTTTAGGAGATAAGTCTGAAAACATCTGCTATTCAACTACAGTAATTACAGTTCTAAAATGAGAAATACAGCTGAATATATTATATATATTTATATAGTCCTTTTGTTGTCAGAGTTGTCAAAGATAGGGTTGCCAGATGTCCCATATACGGGAGTGTCCCTTATTTCATTAACTTGTCCTGTTGTCCTAAAAAGGTCTGTCGGGACACATAATTTTCCCGTATTTTAGTGCCTTGACATGAAATGCCTGAACTTAAAATTACTGTAAGCAAATCAGTCATAAAAAGATAATAGATTTCTACTTGAGTGTAATAGTTACCTCTTCCAATAGATGTCGCCTTACTAAATTATTAAAATAATGATGTTAGAACATTGCCTGGTCGTCTCATAATACTATGACACCCAGCGCTAGTTCAGTGGGCATCTTTCCCCACCACGCCAAGGGCAGAGAGGGTACAAACCAAAGCTGGAAAACAAACAGTTGCAGAGAGATGCAAAGGTATGAAAAAAATACAACTAAAAATATTTTTTTTTCCATACTGTTACATGCTATCTATTTGTGTTCGAACGTGCAATAAGTAAATACATGTTATAATATTTTGTATAGTAATTTTGAAGGTCAGTCATTACCTAATGATGACGTCACTTTTGATACTGGATTTCGGCGTCCTGTATTTACTTTAATGTGGCAAATCTAGTCTGCAACCTATTGGAAGCAAAACATTGCATATTCTTCCAGCAGTACACGGGCTAATACAGTTAAAAAGAAGAAAATAAATAATGGACACTGCAGGCTAAAAATAAGTTCCCTTTTGATTTATTTATTTATTTATTTAATTTGGCTGCTAGATACACGCTGCTTAGCACTGTTTCATACATTTGGACAGAGACAAATTCCAAAAGGCAGTGTAGGGTTTTGAGGAGGAAAGTCCTTCATAGTCTGCGGTGTCCATTCTTTCCCTTCTACTATGTTGGTTTCTACCTGTAATTAATGTTACATTTACAAAGCAAGCAACAAAATTAGACTAAAATAATTCTGAAATAAAGATGTAAAAGAAAATGGATAAACTTTATAGTCCATGCTCTAAAATGTATTAATTATTTGATTTTCACACATTGCAGACAATGATTAAAATATCCAAAGAGCTCCAAAATGGAAGAGTGCCTATATGGGTTATTCCGCTAAGTATTTTTGCTGGACTTCTGATATTAGCCCTGATTGCATTTGCAATGTGGAAGGTAAGTCAGTTTAAATACATATTTTTGAGCAGTGATACTTAATGAACTATTACTTTGGGTAATTTATATGTATTTGCACTTTAGATTGAACCCTATGTTTACAGAATAGATACTTACGAAGCAGATTTCTGCCATTAGACACCTTCTAGTCCCGGATCATATCATAAAGGCCATTGACATGAAAGGACTGGAAGGTGCCTTATGGCAAGGGTCTGCTTAATAAATATGTTCTTATTTCATATAGGTGCTATGCTATAAACCAGCATGCCACCGAATACACCATATAGCCCATTCAAGTGATTGGGCCATAATGGCTCATATTTACTTTGCAGTGCTATTCCATAGGGCACATCATGGCCCCTCCCAGCCTATCCATCATTAACTTTATAGTTAAGCAAATACACTGTAGAATATGTGTGCCAATTAATCATTAGTAGGACATCTGCTTGACTTTCTAACTTAATAGTATCTCCAATTGAGCTGCTGTCCTGAATAGCAAAAGTTGTGGGTTCTAATCCTGTTGTGTCTGACACCACTATCCCCTTCATCTCAAGCACCCATAGACTGATTGGTTTTAAGGACATATTTTAGAAGGTGTGCTGTGTTTCAGCACATGCATTTTTATTTGTAGAGAGGTTTGAGGTGGCATATATATACAACTGGAGATACTATTAAGTTACAAAGTCTTCCTCCTCTGTTTAGAAAATGCGATTTGCAAAAGAGAATGTTTTTTTTCTAACATTTAATTCCGCTTGTTGTGACCATGCCAAGCTATGCTGCTTGGCAACTTCAGAGCTACTTGAATAAGCCCCTTAGAGTCTCCCTAATGCCACAACCACCAAATCCTCCTGGTGTCATTGCCCAATCCAGAGGGCAATAAAGGATTTAATTTGTGATTGGGACTCCAGGCTTTTTAAGGCCCAATCTTTAGTTGGGTTAAGTAGCAAATCCCATAACTAACCAAATAAAAGGTGAATTGATCATCCAGATCCAATAGTGCTTAGATGCTGTCCATTTTGGTTAACTACTTGGATAAGATCTAGTGGAGAGCTTTCCTAAGATTAGCTTTATACTTGTACCTGATCTGACTGCAGTCTAATATCTGTGTATTCCTGTACTGCAAACATAAAATGATTGAAGACAAAAGCAAGACCTATCATAAAGAATAATTCCAAAAGGGAATGTATAAAATAATGATCATACTGTACAGTGCAGAACATACACAAACATTAAATATTTACTGAATTGATGTACCAATAACAGTTTTTTTTCTGTTTGTTTTGTAGACTGGCTTTTTCAATAGACCTCTGAAGGACAAAATGCAAGAATAACATTATTTGACATTGATCAAAACAAAAGATATGTTCACAATTTCTCCCGTTTCAATGTAATTGACCCTTTAAAGTATTCACTCACCCTTAAAGTGTATTTTATTTGCTTTTTCTTTTATATTTGAACACTGTAATTACGTGTCTTTGCCACTTGTTGTTCTCCAAATCTCCCTCTTTGCTGTTTGGTGAATGGTAGCAGTATCCTGTGGTTCATAACTACAGAAAGAAAATGGAGCAGATGTTATATAACTACTTTTGTTTTTTGTGTGAACCTGAGCCGGACCAGATTTTTGAAAAATATTTTATTAATCTGTAAATTCGGAGCAATTTAATGCGTGTCCAAATTTTTGTTTTTTTCCTTAAAGCCTGGCACGGATGCATCGTCCCCAAAAAAACAACCTGGAATATATTAGTTCATAAAAAAATATTTAAATATATTTATGCTTTTCTTTATTTTAATGTGTCAATCAAGTAGATTTAACTCATTCGCTTGCTTTAGTCTCAGATGGGGCTTTACTTTTCAAGGCATTTTTAAACTCTTTTTGACACTGAGGCATTTGTAACTCTGCAGTCATGGTGACGCAAAAGAACTAAAAACATTAATATCAAAGCCTGATATCCATCACAAAAAAAAGAAGAAATTACTGACTGTGTGGCCTATGCAGAGAGCAGCGAATTTTAAAATTGGCGAATTTATTAAAAAGTAGCTTTTTTGGAGAGTTTTATTCTCCATATGCAGAAATGTGCGAATTCTGCTATGTTTAACATGAATGCGTCTGGCGAGTTTAAATTGGCGAGATGCGCGCTTCAGAAATGTGTAAAAAAAAATTCGCGCCTTTTTTTTCCCTTTGCAATGGCCGCGAGCGGCAGCTTCTTGCCAATTTTTTCTGGCGAGGCAAAAAGGAGACAATCGCGCCATTTTATTGGCGCGAACAGCCGCTAGATGCCGTTCGCGCCTCTCTGCATTAGGATATTTTTAAAACTGGCGAGATTGAGGGTCTCGCCAGCCGCGAGGCGAGTTTTAGAAATAGAAAAGAAAAATTGGCGCGTTTTTCGGAACTCGCCATTTTCTGCTGTTTTCTGCGCGATTTTCTCGAAAAAATGGCGAATTTCGAAATAGCGCTGCTCTCTGCATAGGCCCCTGTAATCCTTATTTCTCATATAGACCTAGTTTCACTAAACTTCATTAAAATGGCATTAATATTCTACAATTTAACACTGTATTCACTAGGAATGATATATGCATTATAACCTTGCATTAATTAACTAATTTGCTCTTTGGCAGTAATGCAGAACCACGAAAGTAATTATCGCAGTTTACTAACTACTACCAATAATCCACATACAAATACAATACTTGGCTAGTTGCACAAAAGTCTTTTAGTACCTTTCACATCTGATAGGGTTCCAATGCATAGCAAAGGAACACCTTCAGGCAATAAAGGGGTTAAAATAATACATACAGTACAAACATTACCCATCCTTCTAATTCCCCACCGTATATGAATGATTTGAAGTTCTAATGGCCAAAGATGGCTAATAGGCAGGCAATTGAAACAACAAAAATAAAACATAACTAAACAAATTACCAAAATAAAGATACCAATATATATTAACCCTTTGAGTGCTGATATATTTTCACCATTACTAAATCTAGGCCATTGTGCTGTTTACTAGAGGAAGCGATACATAACTCTAGGGACCATTTAAAAACTTTAGATCATTTCCAGTGCCACAATGCTTTCACCAAATAAACCAGTAGCCACAGAGGCTACAATAACTTACTTTTCCACTATATTACTAGTCATTTGTACAGAGGAGAAATAGATACAACTTGCTGGGGGTACTTTATTTCTAAAATAATAATAGGTTCTCTCAGAGCAATGGCATTACTAGGCAAGAAAAATTATCAGAATGGAAATGTCTAAATTGAGCTCTTCCAGCCAACATTGCATAGTGATTAATTGTATAAACTGAGGTGATTCTTGCAAAGGAAATGTATGTTAACGTAAGATGAATTACAATTTCTAGAACATGTTTAAGAAAAATATAAAGAGTGAGGTAGCCATGTATTATATTAACTATTCTGGTGCAAAGAAATAGTTCAAGCTTTTACCGAGATAAATAGGGCTTCCAATGTGGTTTTGTCGTTCGTTGCCATAACTGATAAAGTTTTTGCAACCAGAATTGCAATATACCTGTATGGACAGTACAAAATCTCTTAAACTTATTCATGAAACAATTGTGAAATCACAATCATAATTATTTGGCCATGTTTAAGGTCTGTACAGTATATTGTTATGGAGAAAAGCCTACTTTTTTTGTATACTGCTAATGGGGTGCTCACAGTGTTGCAACATCTGCCAGCACTGAAATGCTTAATTTACATACACATTTGAAAACTTTACATATACATTAATGACCCAAGAGGGGGTATGTATTACATTTTCCTGTTTTACAACAGGAAAGATAAAGATTATTGTACTGTAACTTTAAAAGAAAATCACCCCTATGAATGTGCTGAGATTTCTTCTTCTAGGAATCTGATGCTGTTTCTCATTATTGTCGGAAGTTTTTGAAAACGTTATTAAATTATCCCAGAAAATGTGCTTCTGAGAGTGGACATTGAATCACATAATGTGGACCAGTTGAAATTAGATATATTGTGACTGACGTGGCAACATACTGTACAGTTCAGATAAGATCCCATTCCCACAACATGAAGTATAGTAAATAGCCAACATTTTTCATTGCATTTTATTATCATATTAAGAAAAACCAAATAACAATAAAACTCACTGTAGATGTATGCACTGTTGAAACATTATAGAAGGAGAATATTGTTCTACAAGTGCAGTATACTGTAAGTACAAGAAAAAGTTAAATTATTTTTATTCATATCCTATATTCAGAACTAGTACACTGAATGGTACAGTCTTTTAAGCACATTCTAACTGCCATATTTAAGTTATAGTTATAAGCTGTTGTATTATTTCACCTTGTAGGATTTTGTAGTTTTAAATTGCTGATATTTTAAAATGTATTTTTAAAATGTTTTAATTCCACCCCAGTTCTTATTTTGTCTTAATTATGAAAAGTGCAAACTGGACCCTTTAATAACTAAGGGGAATATTATGCTACGGTATATATTATAACAAACACAAAAGCGCAAACAGAACCCACTACCTGAAATAGTGAAATCGTAGATGCAGCTCTCGGTCTACGGACTTCCAATCCATTCTAAGAAACAGCTCTTGAAAATTGAGGCAAACATTTCTCAGAGTATGCAAAAAATAAATAACAGCAAAATAGGGCAATATTGTTTAAGTAACATCTACTGTAAGTGTTTGCTAATAAAATCTTACGCACTCAAATGTCCCATGGAGTAATCGGGCTTCTCAAATACAAGAATATATTTTCTCGGTTCAGTTCCTCAAACGAATAAACACAACAAAGAAGACCTCCTAAATCGATCTGAAAATGGGGGTAAAAATACACTAACAAACATATATTAAACCGGTTAAAACGCAGAAGACATCTTTAGGCGCATGGATCCGAAGAAATAAATACGGAAGAAGAAAAAGAGACGAAAACACAAACGTGCAATACTGTTGGAACAAATAAAATAATGAACTGATGGTGCGGGACGAAATGCATAGGTCATATCACATCTGGCTTGAAACTTCGTGGACACTGTACAAAGGAAAGGCAGTCGTCTGGAGTATTTTTTGCATACTCCTTGGTGAAATTGTGCTTCACTTTTCATGAGCTTTTAACTATATATATTGAGGAAAGTAAAGAACCAGAACTTCAGATGAGTTTTTGTGTAAAGATGAAGGTGTATTCAACATTTCGGTCCTTATTTGGAGACCTTTGTCAGGATGGCAGATACTACTGGATTAGAACAGAAATCTCACTCCGCGCTAGGGATGTCACTGCATATAGTCCCTCTTTCTGCCGTCAGTCTGGGGGACTCCACACCCCCCCTATAAAAGTGAGCTCCCAAAGGGGAGCTCACAGACAGGAAAACAAATGACAGACAGGCGCACTAAGGGACAATGAATCTTTTATGTTAAAAACAATCACGATTTAAGTAATAGCCAAATAGCAACCAAACCTAAAAAAAAATAACAAATAAAGAATTTAAACGCGGGTTAAAAAAACAAAAAACACTGGCTTTCAACAACATAGGGTGGAGGGGTGAGGCAGGACAATAACGCATCCACGCTAGTGCAGAGAAAGGATCCGGAACCGATCTCTGTACATATCCAGGCAGGCAAGTAGAAGCAAAGACCCCTGCACACCTTCCGCCTGCAAACTCCACGGGAACAATCTCACATGACCTCTACGCGTTTTGCATGTAGTGCTTCGACAGGAGGTCACATGATGACACTGTCCCTGGAGTTAAGTAAAGAACCGCAGCCAATGAATGCCTAGTGCCTAGCGTCAGTCTATAAAATACTGTATGTGAAAGAATACATTTAATCAGTGGGCAAAAACTGTGCAAGGATCAAAAGCTTGTTGATGTCATAGGACTCCAGGAACAGAGAGGACCTCGATGGCAGTAACAGAAGGGAAGACAAGGATTGTCTGAGTCACAGGCAGGGTTTAGTGGCAGGCTGCAAGCAGGATCGTCAGGTTCCAGGCAGGGGTCGGCAGCAGAAAGGCAGGAACAGGGCAGGGAAGTAGGAACTGGGACCATGGAGCAGAAACAGATGGGGCAAGCTAGTTCAATAGCAAGGGCCTTTAATAATGTTAGCAGAATTCCACAGGATCAAAATGGAAACAGATCAGGGGCAGGGGTCTGGACACAAACAAAGCAGAGGCAAAGAGGTGCAGGAAACAGGAAACTATAAAGTCAGGCAGAGAGAGAAGACAAGAGCACCCAAGATGAGGCAGAGAAAAACCCAGAGAAAGCAGAAAACAGCAGCACACCCGGTGGACAGACAAAGGACCTGGGAGAGAGGGAGATTTTGGAAAATGTCAGGGCTATTCCTGACATTACTCTCCCCCTCTCCAGGGAGGTCCTTTGGATGACCCTCCGATATCAGCAGGATGTCTTCATCAAAAGCTGACTCAAGGTGGCCCTCCTCTGGTGATCTATTGACCAGTGAAATGCTTATCTTTACAGCAATGGTGCAGGAAACAGCAACAGGTCCATCAAGTCCTTCATGAAGATCAGTGAGCAGATTATTCTCCTCAACCCTGCTGAGGACTTCTCACTACAACTCTTCTTCGACAGGTCTGAACATGAATTTCTCCAGGCACCGTGCCATCATTTCCTCTTGTAAGGAATCGGGGAACACGTCTTTTGCGACGTGTTCCCTCCTTACCTAGCATCTCTCAGACCTCCGCTCTGGAACCAGCGTGTGCGTGCACCCCTGGTCTGCTTACAAAGCGCGTGCGCATGCGCAGCTCTTCTAGAGTGCCTCTGAGCTTAGCTCTGCCCCCTTGGTACGCAACACGCTTCTCATGCGCGGCACGTACACGTGACGATGTGCACCGCTCCCCAGCTGCGTGGCAAGTACTCGTTTAACCCACTTGTCACCTGCAGCCAATCCTTGCCTCCACGGAGGCTGTGCCTCTGCTCCGCCTCCTTTGCTAATGGTTCCTGTGTGCTACATAAACCCTGCAGTTCCTCTCATACCTTGCTGAGCATAACTTGTTGTAGCCTTGTGCACCTGCGTCTGTTGTGCCTTGCTCCGTTTCCAGTGTTCTTTTGCAGTTTAACTCTTCGTGTATCGACCCGGCTTGACTTTGGAACCCCTCTGAATATTGGCCCCGGCTTAACCTCGACTCTGCTGACCTCTCCAACCCAGACCATGGCTATACGAATGTCCACGATTCTGACCTCTCCAACCCCAGACCACGGCTAACGGACTTGACTATTCTGAACTCTCCATTCCCAGACCTTGGCAAGTATCGATTATTCCCACTCTCTCCAACCCAGACCTGGCTACGTTTGACAATCCGCCTGCCAGGCACGCTTCCGCTGCTGTGGGTGCGTGGTTTGCTACTTCCCCACCTCAGTACTGGGGTCCTGCCTTGCTCGTGGGCAGCGCAAGCATTACAGTGGGCTCAGCCCAACAAATATGAACCCCCCTGAGGTGGGCCAAGCCCTGTCTTTGATCTCTGAGCATTTCCAATACCTGGATAATCAGATCGCATCCCTTACTCAAAACCTGGCCACGGTTTCTCTTAACCAATGACAATCCAGAATTATTAGACCTGCTACCTTGTCTGTTTCTTCCCCTGAAGCCTCTCTCTCCCTCGAGCCACGTCTCATACTCCCAATCGATATGCAGGAGATCCCCATGGATGCCGAGGTTTCCTCAACCAATGTGACATACATTTCAAGTTGACCCCTTCCCGCTTCTCTTCTGATAGATCTAAGGTGGCATATTTTATCGCTTTATTAACCGGAGACGCATTGGCATGGTATTCACCCATCTGGGAGCAGAGACCTGAGCTTATCCAAGACTTCCCACACTTCAAGAAGGAATTTAAGCAAGTCTTTGATACCTCTGGCCGTAAGATTACTGCTTCTTCTTCTTTATTTCACATTTCTCAGGGTCACAGACCGGTTGCAAGATATGCTCTGGAATTTCGGACCATCGCGGCAGAGACGGGCTGGAACGATGAGGCGTTATCTGCAGCTTTCTGACAAGGTCTCTCCGAGACATTAAAGAATGAATTAGCAGCTCAAGAAAGACCCACGGTGCTCAAGGATCTTATTGCCATGTGTATTAGGGTGGATCAATGCCTTTAAGAAAGGAGGCTTGAGCGCCATCACTCACGTTCTCTCACACTAACTGCTCTTGTTCCCAGTCTGTCTCCTTCTACTTTCCCAGCTCCTGAGGCTCCAGAACCAATGCAGTTAGGAAGTCACCAGATCTCCCCTTCAGAGAAACAATGTCGGAGAACTGGAGGATTATGTCTTTACTTCGGACTACCGGGTCACCTGGTGCTTCACTGTCCCACGAAGCCAGGAAACGCAAACATCCAATGAGGTATAAGGGGGTCTCATTGGGTTCCATTTCTTCTTCCCCTCCTCGTAAGAGAGGTCTACCTACCTGTGTCATGCTGTCTATCTTCCTTGAGGGTCCTGGCTTCCTAGTTCCTGCCTCTGCCTTCATCGACTCCGGGTCTGGGGTGAATTTTTGTGGATCAAGATTTAGCTACCAAATATAAGATTCCTCTGATCAAGAAATCAATACTGGTGGGTCTAGAGGCTATCGACGGACGTCCTCTCCAGCCAACCTTCATTTCATTGGAGACTCCTACTATTAAGCTCTCCACTAGTGATGGTCACAAGGAAAAAATATCACTGGAAGTTATTCATTCACCCTCTGTACAGGTAATTCTAGGCCTTCCTTGGCTCCAACAACACAATCTGCTTATAGACTGGACAGACAAGAGACCTATACAATGGGGTGTTGCCTCTGAAATTGCTCCTATATCCTCGGTACAACTTATCGCTGGCGTAGAGACCAGTACTCCTGCCAAACCTACGCTTCCTGAAGTATATGCAGAGTTCCTTGATGTTTTTGATCAAGTTTGCTCTGAAACTCTACCTCCGCACCGCCCTTATGATTGCCCCATAGAGCTTCTGCACAGTGCCATCCTTCCTAAAGGTAGATCTTATCCTTTGTCCCTTCCTGAGACTAAAGCTATGTCTGAATATATTCAGGAGAACTTAAAAAGAGGGTTCATTAGAGCTTCTTCCTATCCAGCCAGAGCTGGGTTCTTTTTTGTTAAGAAGAAAGATGGTTCACTCCGTCCATGCATAGACTATAGTAAATAATTATATCGTAATTCCCTTGTTAGCAGCTATTTAGACTACTATCTTTATTTTATTCTATTTTTCATGTATTAAAGCACTCTTTTAATTCACTTATATTCCACTTATCTTTGTTATACTAGTGTTTTACTGTTTAATAATTTATTGTTATAGGTTAATTTGAGTGCAGCAAACAGAGTTCTTTTTCTTTCCCCTATATATATATATATATATATATATATATATATATATATATATATATATATATACATATATATATTAGAGAAAAAGAGAAAAGAAGCGCCCGATCCTTGTGTAAAATCAGATGAACAAAGTTTTAATATCTCATGGACAAGACAAATGCACACTTACAATTTGTCTGATAAAATAAAGCATGTTATGGGACCTGCCCATGCACCAACTGAGGACTCCTCAGCCACCTCAGCCACGCGGTCCGACCCAGGTTTGTGGCGAGCACAACCGTGACATGCAGGTGCAGAAGACCTGAAGGCATTGAAAGCCCCTCTATTTTGCCGCCAACTCGTGACAGGAGCTTGCGGTAGCTACAGGCTGTGTTTATCTACTCTGCCTACCTGGAACTCCCCTACCCTCGCAGATGACCAAACTAGAGATTTCTCTCCCACGAATGGTTCTGTTTGAAATCCTGTAAGTGCATTTCTTATGGGTTGCTGATTTTTTAAGTAAATGTACCCTTATTTTTAAACTGTTACGTGCTATGGAGCTTGCGCTTTTGTTTGTTTTTTGTCCATAGATCCAAAGTGGTTGGCTACTGTATATAGTACCACTCTCTTTAAAGCTGCAAAGATGCTCCCTGGATCTTCAACTGGGACTGTATATCTTTCTGGATTTATTCTTTTTTCTGTGTGGAACATTTATTTTGGACATTTTCTATATCACTATCACGTTATGGTTTGTAGATTCAATTAGATTAAAATTGTGGTAAAATATCTTTATCTAGTATGTTATTATAATTTTATAATTTATTGTTATTAGTGTCACTGTATATCCTCCTGAGCGCTACATAATTTTTGTGTTGTTTTTGTAATATATATATATACCCATCTCTGTATGCACCTTAACCTCCTGTTATAGTTTGTAATTTGCTACTAGCTGAGCAAGTGTTGCTTTCGAGCATTGCTATTAGGTAATTGCTTTAAGGATATGGGGGTATGAACATCCCTAGAAGTACATGCAGTGCTAGTCTATTCTACCACAAGATGGCAGAAGAACAGTAGTGCTTTCCTACAGTATATTGAATAGTATGCTGTACATAGGTCTATGCTGACAATCTGAGTTCTACAGTAAACAGTTGTTGAACCAGATCTCTGGAGTTTTGAGACAATAATCAACAGAGAACTAGCTGAGGACATCACAATGTGACTTTGTCTGATGGTGTCTCATTCTCACGGAATTACCCTACTTACTAATATGATTATGTAAAATTATAATTTTTAACAAAAAATACTAATCATAAAAATGTATTTTAAAATATTGGAAGAGATGTAGCCAGCATTATTGAACGTCCTGGTAAGATTGCGGGTGAAATAACATTTTATCCCACTCCCTTCCTAACTAGTGGCTGATTCCACATAATGGGCGCTTCTCTCACTCCCATTATGCTAACATGTTTATCCACACATTTTCCTAACTTTCCAAATGTTATTAATCTGGTTTAATAACATTCTGAAAGTTAGGAATATGTGTGGATAAACATGTTAGCATAATGTTTTCAATGTCATGCCCACTTTATCATGTCATAAACACTATACGTGACAAAAATACACAGTACAACACCTATATATTCTCTTGAAAAAGGGTAATTTAGTTCAACCCTTTGGCCAAAGTGTCTTAAGGATGCTAGCCACTTCAAGGCATGACCGTTAGCAGGTCCTAACACTCCCTAAGTTAAAATTCTTATTTACAGGTCCTCTATAATTAGGGGAAGAATGTTGAACATTGGATCTGTCGTAAGCCAGCAAAATGAAACTGACCTGCCAACTTGGAAAGTGGGGAGGGGCGAGCTTAAACCTTGGGGGGAGGGGCCACTAACCTCCCAAAAACAGCTGAGACCAGCTGCACATAGTTAATAAACACACAGATACCCAACAAGCTCTGAGAAACCCCAAACATTACCACATAATATGTATATAAGTGTCAAAAGGAGTGCTAGTGGACGTGGCTAAATGTATACAACAAAAAACAAACAAAAATGCCCAAAGCTACTTCCAATGTGACAAAAATACACAGTGCAATACCTATGTATTCTCTTGAAAAAGGGTCATTTAGTTAAACCCTTTGGCAAAAGTGTCTTCAGCTTGCTAGCCACTTCAAGGCATGGCCGTTAACAGGTCCCAACACTCCCTGAGTTAAAATTCTTATTTTCCTCTATAATTAAGGGAAGAATGATCAGCATTGGATCTGTCATAACCCAGCAAAATGAAACTGACATGCCAACTTGGAAAGTGGGGAGAGGTGAGCTGAAACCTTGGGGGGAGGAGCCACTAACTTCCCAAAAACAGCTGAGACCAGCTACACATAGTTAATAAACACACAGATACCCAAGCCTTGAAGTGGCTAGCAGGCTGGTAGTGGGCACTGGTGCTGCCAGAGATAGATCCCAGGGAGCCAGACCCTCTGGTCCAGAACACAGCTAACACTGGAACCTGCCAGAGAGATTACCCTCAAAACACCAAAATATGCTGATATACTGTGCTGCATACTTGCTGTCTGTTCACATTAGCTATCAAAACCTTAGAATATTCTACTACAGGTCTTTTAAAAGTAGAGATGCATACTTGGCCTTATGTTTTGGTTTTGTCTCTAAAAAAATGGTGTCTATTATTTTTGTATTTGATTTTGCTACATATTTAAATATTTACGCGATTTACAATCTACAGTATTTAGCAATCATAATGATATTGAAAATAATGTGGTTGATTATCAATAAATAATAAAACAAATGACTACTGTGGGTTATTATTGGTGTCATTCAGCAACAAGTCACGGAGACATGTTTTATGGATCATGGTTCATCTTCCTTGTACTGATCATCATCACTTGTGTCATGACCTAATAGAAGTTCATCCCCACTGGAATCAACCACAAAATGTTTCTTTTCAAGTTGAAGGTAATTATCACATATATTGTTGTCCATTTTAATGAATACCAGCTTCTCAACATTTTTTTGGCAGTAGCTTAGTAGGATAGTCACTTAAATTGCTGTGCAGCTTTAGTAAACCATAGCCATTATTTATAGTGGGCTCTTATTAGTACTCTTTTTCCTCCCAGTAGATAAACAGACTAACATCTACAGTATGTTACCATTTAAATATTCTTCCACCCGTATAAAAAGAGAGGAGGTTTAGGACTAGCAGCTTGATCTGTGGGTGTGCCTTTAAGCCTGAAAAATATCTTCTTTTTCTTTATCTGTTACCAGTGTTATATTTTAGGTTGTTTTTGTTTGTTGCCAACATTGACTTTTTACGGGACCTTCTCTGGCTGTCTCCACCGTTTACCCGCAAAAGACGCGACGTGAGAAACTTCATCGGTGCCATCTGATGACGTCACCAGCGTGGGTGCGGTGATCCGATGCCGGGAACCGGAAAGGGAGCCCTTCTCTCCGTGACAGCGGCGGCTGTACCCTTACCATACAGTGAGGGGCCTTGATCTACTCGAGTGGAGGATGTACAAGGATTGCCACCTGAGAGTATAAGGAGAGATCTGATCCGGTTGCTGGGCTGATACAACTTGATCCACGGTTGCAGTCTGCTGTAGTGGTAACATGTCCATATACATGTCATACTGATATATATTCTCTTTGATGTACGTGCAATTATTACCTGTTTAAAATCATAAACACTTTTTAATATACTACACCATGAGGTTTTTTGCGCTGTTTCTCTTTTTGTTACTGTAATGTTCAAAATTACATAGTGAGTTTGCAAAATTACATGGTTTGGGTCATTACCGCTCCATGTGTTTGCATTGCAAATTGCATTAAACAAAAGCGAATCACACAATAAAGCGTTAAAACTCTCGCCAGTGGTAAGTCGTTACTTAAGTAATAAACCCAGAAGAACAGGGCATTTCTGGCCAATAATGCCCTGTTCTGAGAGGATTATTACTATTATACAGTAGGCTAAATGTAGGCTTTTTCTTAAAATAATAGACACTTTTGTAAAGATATATAACTACGCTGATGAACCTGTGTAGGAAAAAGAAGTAAAGTAGCAAATGAGAGGGGAGAGAGTTAGGGGGAGGGGGAGTAGAGAGAGTGGTGAGGGGGGAGAGAGAGAAGTGAGGGGGGAAGAAGAAAGAGAGGTAGGTGGGGAGAAGAGAGAGGTGAGGGGTGGGAGGAGAGAGAGATGAGGGGTGAGAGGAGAGAGAGGTGAGGGGGCGAGGGAGGAGGAGAGGGGCAAGGGTGGGAGCAAAGAGATAGGTGAGGGGAGATTGAAAGAGGTGGAGGAGGGGAGAAGAGAGAGAGGTGGGGGGGCGAGGTGAAAGGGGAGCGAGGTGAAGGGGAGAGCGAGGTGGGGAGAGCGAGGTGAAGGGGTGGGAGGAGAGAGATGAGGGGGGAGAGGTGAGAGGGGGGAGAAAGAGGTGAGGGGAAGAGAGGTGAAAGGGGGAGGGAGAGGTGAGGGGGAGAGAGATTGGTGAGGGGGGAAGATAGTGGTGAGGGGCGAGAGAGAGTGGTGAGGGGGGAGACGAGAGAGAGGAGGGGGGGGAAGAGAGAGGTGGAGGAGAGGGGAAGAGAGAAGTAGAGGAGGGGGGAAGAGAGAAAGAGTGAGGGGGGAGAGAGAGAGGTGAGGGGGACAGAGGGAGATGTGAGGGGGAGAGAGAGAGAAGTGAGGGAAGAGAGAGGGGTGAGGGTAGGGGGAGGGGATGAGGGGGGGAAGTGGGGTGGAGAAGAGGGGAGGGGGAGAGGTGGGTGAAGGGGAGAATGGGAAGAGAAGTTGGGGGACAGTGATTTTAACTACAAACTAAAAAAAAAACAGATAACAATTACCTTAGAACAGGCTATACAAGTTGTGGAAGAAATATTGCTTTGTTGCAATTAATAATGTTACTATTTGGGTCACACCAGCTTCTGGCATCTCTCTCAGCTGTGTGAGAGAGATTGTGTGCATACAGTATGCTGCCATGCTGTGTGAGAGGAGAGGAAAGGAGATGCAGCTAGAGCTTGGACGGGAGAGGTATTTACTGTTTGCAGTTTTACATTTGGCAGTTTTTTATTTCAAATTCTCAGCGCTCCCCCGCATCTCTGAAAGGTGAACTTGCAAGTTGCCAAAAATTCTAACCAACCAGAGAGCAAGGATTTCAATAATGCCCGGAATTTTAGAGCTTTAGCCTATAATGTGTGATATTTGCTATAACTGAGACCTGGCTCACTCAGTCTGACTCTGCTCTGGAAGCTGCCCTTTCTTATGGTGGCCTTTCATTCTCCCACATTCCACGCCATGATGGCAGGGGTGGAGGCGTGGGGCTCCTGCTCTCCTCTCTCTGCCATTACTGAACCCTTCCTATTCCTCCCTCTCTTGTTTTACCCTCCTTTGAGGCTCACACTGTCCAGATCTTCTCTCCTCTCCCTGTCCACGTGGCGATCATCTATTGCCCACCTATCTCTACTCATCCCCCTTCTGCCTTTCTCTCTCACTTTGAATCCAGGCTCTCTTTCCTTTCTCCTCGTCAGAATCACCTGTTCTTCTACTTGGGGACTTCAATTGCCACATTGATGATCCCTCTCTCCCTTGGGCTTCCAGCTTTCTCTATTTAACCTCTTCTTTAGGCCTTCAACAGTGGACTGCAGCCAGCACCCACAAGGATGGCCACTACCTAGACGTGGTTTTTCCCTAAAAACTTCTCTCTCTCCGATTTCTCCATTTCCCCTTTTCCTCTCTCTGACCATCACCTCATCTCATTCTCTCTATCTCGCTTCTCCCGTTCCCACCTCCATCTACCCCCGGTTCTGCAGAAACCTGCGCTCTATTCACCTACCAGACTTTTGATTCCACTTTACACTCCTTCCTCTCCTCTCTCAGCTCTGCTACAGACCCTGACAACCTGGTCAGGAACTACAACTCTGCCTTATTCCTCCTCTCTTGATCTACATGCCCCGCTTTCTCTCTGCGTACTCGTCCTTCTAACCCCAGACCCTGGCTAAAATCCCACATGCGCATGCAGCGTTCCTCCACTCGTTCCTCTGAACGCCTCTGGAGGAAATCTCATACTCTCGCAGACTTTCTTCACTACAAATGTATGCTATCCGGTTTCAACTCTGCTCTTTCGCAAACTAACAAGCCTACTTTTCTTCACTAATCAACACACAAAAGTCTAACCCACGCCGACTCTTCTTTGTCTTTGATGCTCTACTCAAACCACCCTCAGCTGCCTCTTCTTCCTCCATCCTCCGCCTAGGATTTTGCTGCCTTTTTTAAAGAAAAGGTGGAATCCATACGTCAGAACATCCCCTCTGTTCTTCTTCCCATCCTACACCTCTTCCTAACTCTCCTCCTGCCTTCCTTGACTCTTTTTCCACTGTCTCAGAGGAGGATGTGTCACTGTTGATCTCCTCTTCCCCCTCTACCACTTGCTCTCGCTCTCTTGACCCCATTCCTCCCATCTCCTAAAACCTCTTGATCCTTCTATAATCCCTACCCTCACACATATTTTTTACTCCTCCCTCTACTCTGGTACCTTCCCATCCTCATTCACACATGCAACAGTTATACCATTACTCAAAAACAGCAAGCTTGACCCAACCTGTCTTTCTAACTATCGACCTGTCTCACTCCTGCCTTTTGCCTCCAAACTCCTTGAACGTCTTGTATTCTCTCGCTTGCTCCATTTTCTCAATACCTATTCTCTCATAGACCCTTTACAATCTGGCTTCTGTACTGCTCACTCCACGAAAACAGCCCTCACTAAAATAACGAATGACCTCCATGCTGCCAAAGACAGAGGTCATTACACTCTGCTCATATTACTCAACCTATCTGCCGCATTTGACACTGTGGACCACCCTCTTCTCCTTCACATTCTCCATACTCTTGAATTCATAACAAAGCTCTATCCTGGATCTCATCTTACCTCTCCCATCGTACTTTCAGTGTCTCTTCTGCTAACACCTCCTCCTCCTCTATTGATCTCTCTGTGGGGGTTCCCCAGGGCTCTGTCCTGGGACCTCTTCTCTTTTCTCTGTACACACTCTCTCTAGGGGACCTAATAACATCTCTTGGGTTTAAATATCACCTCTATGATGACGACAAACAAATTTACTTTTCAACACCCGACCTTACACCTGCTGTACAAACCAAAGTTATATCATCCTGGATGGCCCTCCTCTGCCTTAAACTCAACATGGCAAAAAGAGAGCTCCTCATTCTTCCTCCCAAACCTGGCCCTACTACCTCCATCCAAATTACTGTTCAAACTATGATCATTCACCCAGTAGCCCAAGCACGCTGCTTAGGGGTCACACTCGACGCATCTCTCGCATTCTTCTCTCACATTCAGAACGTTTCTAAAATCTGTCGCTTTTTCCTCCGCAATATCACAAAGATATTCCCGTTTCTCTGTTGCTCGACTGCTAACACTCTGACTCAGACCCTCATTCTCTCCCGTCTTGATTACTGTAACCTCCTGCTGTCCGGCCTTCCTACCTCTCACCTGTCTCCCCTACAATCTATCCTAAACGCCTGCTGCCAGAATCACTGTACTCTTTCCTAAATCTGTCTCCACGTCTCCCCTCCTGAAATCCCTCTCCTTGCTTCCGATCAAATCCCGTATCACACACTCAATTTTCCTCCTCACTTTTAAAGCTTTACACTCTTCTGCCCCTCCTTACATCTCATTCTCGTTATTCACCATCCCGACTCTTGCGTTCCTCTCAAAGATGTCTTCTTTCTACCCCCTTTGTATCTAAAGCCCTCTCCCGCCTTAAACTTTTCTCACTTACTGCCCCGCACCTCTGGAATGCCCTTCCCCTCAATACCCGACTAGCACTCTCTCTATCCACCTTTAAGACCCACCTTAAGACACACTTGCTTAAACCAAGCATATGAATAGCACTGTGGATTATAATGGATACATGATCATATAGGTCTGGCCTCCTGCAGACACACTTACCAGAACACCTTCCTACTGTCTCTGTACATTCACTCTACCTACCAATTAGACTGTAAGCTTCTTGGAGCAGGGGACTCCTTTTCCTTAATGTTACTTTTATGTCTGAAACACTTATTCCCATGACTTGTTATTTATATTATCTGTTATTTATTTGATTACCACGTGTATTACTACTGTGAAGCTCTATGTACATTAATGGCGCTATATGAATAAAGACATACAATACAATAACAAGTGTAATACAGTCTGGTAAACAAGCTTTCAAAGCAGAGTTATTTTCCAGGTATGGCAGTAGTACAAAAACAGAAAGTATTATTTACAGTATTATAAAGAGATGGTACTGTACATAGTACTGTATCATAATTGGGATATTAGGACAATATCTACAGTACACTGGTACTGGTCGACTACTGGTAGACTACTGTGAAAATGAACAAAGAACACATAATATAAGAAAAATTATTATAGAGATGAATCAAAATGTGTATAATATTGCTACAAAAATGTTAATTTTAAAATTAAAAAGTAAAAATCTATAAAATAAGTAAATTAAAATAATGTGTTAAATTGTACGGAGAAGAGAAAGAGATTATGAATAGAAAAAAAGCTTTTTAAGAGATAATAATGAATATAAACAGAGCAATGATAGAAATTAGAACAAATCCAAAGTACCATTGAGGATCTATAATCAAAACAATACAGAGAAACTGGGAGAAAATAATCTTGAACAAATTACACAAAGCTCTACTAGAAACATTATTCCGTCTTTGACTGATGATATAACATCATCTTTTAGCAAGAATTGCAATAGCCCAAGAGAAATCACGAACAAACATGAAACAAATTATATCCAAACAAAAAGCAAGGAAACCATGCAACAAGATGTTAGTGTGATCACCATCATTCTTGGAATTATAACCTCACAGTCAGAGAATGAAGAGCAGGGGAATATGCTTGTTTATGCTGGTAGTTTTAGTATAAGTGGCAATCCTACTAAACCTGAGGAAAGTTCAGCCATGACAAGGAAGTGATTGACACTAACTGCTTTGGCCCTGTGGAGGTGCAAATAAACACTGGTATTATTAAGATGGGAGCAAGGTGATTGTGATAGTACTGCTAGAGTATGGTGAGCACCCCCAGTCAAGCAGCATGTTTTTTCTATGCCAGATTTAAAAACAAAAAAAAAGATCTCTGTCATCTGGAGCGTATCCTACCTTGAACTTAAACGGAGAGAGAGAGAGAGAGAGAGAGAGAGAGAGAGAGAGAGAGAGAGAGAGAGAGAGAGAGAGGAGAGAGAGAGAGAGAGAGAGAGAGAGAGAGAGAGAGAGAGAGAGAGAGAGAGAGAGAGAGAGAGAGAGAGAGAGAGAGAGAGAGAGAGAGAGAGAGAGAGAGAGAGAGAGAGAGAGAGAGAGAGAGAGAGAGAGAGAGAGAGAGAGAGAGAGAGAGAGAGGATGAGAGAGAGAGAGACGAGAGAGAGAGAGAGAGAGAGATGAGAGAGAGAGAGAGAGAGAGAGAGAGAGAGAGAGAGAGAGAGAGAGAGAGAGAGAGAGATTTCAACTTTAACAAAATTCTCAGAATCCTCTGTTAGAGTCACTGATTCTTTACATGATGGAGTATTCCAAGCATTTCTGCTCGCTCTGCTCCTGATAAGTATGCATATTCAGAGATGGTAAACATGTACTGAGGTCCATCACCCTCAGTCACAGAAAATAAAAATGATATGACAGTTGTGGTACGGTTAGATATGCGTCCGATACAGATGTAGCAAAACGTATGCCCTTGGTGACAGGTTAGGGGACCGCCTGTTCCCGAGGTTCCGACCTTCGTAGGGGGTGCCAGTATTTCCTTCAGGCTTAAATCTCCCTCTTCCCGACCCACATGACCCGGGACATTTAAAAAGTGCTGAGATACTGTAACCCTCTACGAAGTTCTGAACCTTGGGAAGCAAGAGGACCCCGGACCTGAAATTAATACAGTTCAGCTCCAGAGACCCCTGCATCAAACCTATGTAAAAAATAATCATTTAAAAAAGCTACATTACATTAGCAGGGTAACCACTAACTGTGGCGCTGATGAATGGTTTGGATGTAGTTGTAGACAAAAGGTCCTTTCTGGATGGATTCCCTCAGAGAAAAGACAAAAAACAAGCATACACACTGCAATAGTGCATTACCCAGGGACAACTAGGATATATATGGAAGCAAAATTTATTACAAATAAAAATACAATAAAATGCAATGATAACACTTAAAAATGCAATGATAACACTTAAAAATACAATGAATTATACTAAAAAAAGTACTATCTGTGCCTTAGAACCAGATGACTTGAATTTTGCTCCTCTTGGGTGTAAAATTGGAAACCTACTCACCAAAAGTGACTAGGACATAAGCGTTTTTGAAATGGTCTTGTCCACAGGTTAAACCGCAAGCTGTAGGTGAAGATACGTCAGTGAACGGAAGAGGATCCCCTTCTTTGTTCGGGAGTCTGCTAGCTGCTGCCTGCTTGCTGCTTTCTCCAGGAATTCGGCCGATCCGCTCCTCTGCCAAAAGACCTCCTATGCGTTTCGAAACTCCAAATAGTGGGTTTCTTCCTCAGGGATAGTTGAGGAAGAAACCCCCTATTTGGAGTTTCAAAATGCGTAGGAGGTCTTTTGGCATCACAGAGACACCGTAGCTGAGAAGCACAAGCTGGTGACGTCACAGGAGGACCGGATCGGCCGAATTCGGGGAGAAAGCAGCAAGCAGGCAGCAGCTAGCAGACTCCCGAACAAAGAAGGGGATCCTCTTCCGTTCACTGACGTATCTTCACCTACAGCTTGTGGTTTAACCTGTGGACAAGACCATTTCAAAAACGCTTATGTCCTAGTCACTTTTGGTGAGTAGGTTTCCAATTTTACACCCAAAAGGAGCAAAATTCAAGTCATCTGGTTCTAAAGGCACAGATAGTACTTTTTTAGTATAATTCATTGCATTTTTAAGTGTTATCATTGCATTTTAAGTGTTATCATTGCATTTTATTGTATTTTTATTTGTAATAATTTTGCTTCCTTATATATCCTAGCTGTCCCTGGGTAATGCAACTATTGCAGTGTGTATGCTTGTTTTTTCTCTTTTCTCTTTTCTCTGAGGGATTCCGTCCAGAAAGGAACTTTTGTCTACAACTACATCCAAACCATTCCTCAGCGCCACAGGAAGTGACTTTCCACCACAAATACCAAATCTGGGAAGAAGATTCCAGATTCACTTCTTTGGGCAGCTCCAGGACTATCTTCAGACTTTTTATCACAGGTTTTTGTGTATTAGTGCATAAGTGCTTTTTGTACACCTTTATTTTCACCAGGGTAACCACTAAGGTAATGAAGGGATTAACCCCTCCTGTCACCTTGCCCATTCTAACCCATTCTAACACATACAATATACATTACATTACAATAAAATAAGAACAGAAATAGTTGCCATTTAATCCATTGATTGTCACTGTGGTTTCCTATGTCCTCATCAGGGGCACAGATACCCACATTGGCAATCACTGGACACCCTAAATAAATAAATGTATTACTTATCCTTGCTGGGATGACTGCCACCATCCTCCTCCGACAGCATACAGTATGTAACTGCAGGTGTTAACCCAACTGGAACAGATTGTCTTCTGTTCTAGTTGAAGAGATGTCTGTCTGTAGTTTTTTTCTGGCCCTCTCTCTTTTTGGTTGCCCCTCTCTGCCCCTCTCCCTCTCTCTCTCTCACATTCTTTCTCTCTGTGCCTGTGTGTGTGTGCCTGTGAGCGTGTGCGTGTGCGTGCGTGCGTGCGTGCGTGTGTGTGTGCGTGTGTGTGTGTGTGTGTGTGTGTGTGTAGACTAGTGTGAATATTAACAAAGGATGCATAAGAAACAAAAAAATTATGAGATAATAAAGAATACAAACAGAACAATTATAGTAATTGGAACAAATACAAACACAAGGTACAATTGAAAGAATATAATCAAAACAATACAGGTCAAAAATTAAATAATTACTATTACAATTCTGAGAAACTGGGAGAAAAGAATCTTGAACAAATGACACATAGCGCTAGTAGACACATTATTCCATCTTTGACTGATGAGATAAGATCATCTTTTTGCAAGAATTGTAATAACCCTAGAGAAATCCCAAACAAGCATGAGATAAATCAGATCAAAACTACTGATTTTTTTTTTTTTTAAAGCAGGGGATCCTTCAACAAGATGTTAGTGTAATCACTACTATTCTTGGAATTGTAGCCTCAGTCAGAGAAAGAAGAGCAGCTGGATGCGCTTGTTTAAGGCTGTTAATATTCGCAGTAGTGGAAGTAGTACTAAACTTGATGAAAGTCATGACAAGGACGTTTCTGACACTGACTACTCGGGCCCTGGGTAGCTGGACATAAACACTAGTGTTATTCAGGTAGAGCAAGGTGATTGTGATAGTACTGCTAGAGCAAGGTGGGCATCCCCAGTAAAGCAACATGTTTATGTATTAAACAAAAAAATAACCCGGCGCTAAGTGGAATTGGGTAAATGGCTGCTCTTAAACCCAGATAGAATTTAACTCTAAAATTCTCAACAGGTAACGAAAAGGGAATGAGGGGAGCGCTATTTAACGTGAATAAATATACAATTAAAGTGCTAGAGTAAAGTGAAATGTTGCATTAAAGTGCAATTAACATGTGCATAATCAATGTGTATTCACAATGTGCAAAATAAGTGCAAGATAAATTGCAAAGTGCATACAGTAGTATCAAAAGTGCAAAAAACAGTGATGTAGCAAATAATGATATTTAAACCATATACTGCTTGACAATTCTTCTTTTCACGTAGCTACAAGAAAGCTTGTACAGTATCTTCCTCCAAAGATCATAAAAAAGAGAAGAAAACGCGGATCCAAGTGCAGATTAAAAAAGTATATTAGTACATAAAAACAGCTTACAATGTTACACTGACATTTTAAGTTTAGAACACAGATGTTGTATCGGTTTCCAAGCTGGAAAAATACATGGATAAGTCCTTACTATCCTCACAAGATGGTTGTTGAATATTGTCAAATACATACGCTGCTTTCCGTTTGCATCATGAATTGTCAGCACATTTATGTACAAACGTATTGGTCTTGGGATTGTTCGTCCCAAAGTCCTCTGTATTTTGTTCCATTATAAATCAACCAAGTGTCACCAAAATTATTACAAATGTATTTAATATACCCAAAGTGTATATATGTATGCTATAGCTCCAAAAATATACAGATGCAGCCACCAGTATTAGAACACTTGTACCTGGGAAATTCTGGGAGATTCTGGTGCAGTCTCACAGTAATTGCCTTAACATTTCTGTGAGATTCTTAATGGCCCATCGGCTTAACACAGCGGGGGGTGGGGGTCCCTGCAGTCCCTTTCAAACTGAATGGGCCATTAAGAATCTCACAGAAATGTTGAGGCAATGTTGCAGCATTTACTGTGAGACTGCCCCAGAATTTCCAAGGCAAGAGTTCTAATACCCGTGGCTGCATCTGTATCTCATAGAGTATTTTGTATCCGCATGTAACTAAAGCTACCGAATAGTAGCGTAATATGGCAGAAAAGGTGAACAAAGTCCCAATATCAATGCTTCAGAGTGACTGTTGCATAAGTATATGTCAAGTTGATTGTAGTAATCAGTGTGAATCAAGGTCAGGACGGTTTATATATGCACCTGTGAGAATTGTAAGTAGAGTACAGATAAAGCTCAAATAAGTGTATATATATATATATATATATATATATATATATATATATATATATATATATTAACTATAAAAAACTAAGGGGCCTATGCAGAGAGCAGCGATATAGCAAATATCGCCTTTTTTTGGCGAAATTTGCTTAGAAAACAGCAGAAAATGTCGAGTTACGAAAAAGGCGCCATTTTTTTTTCTATTTCTAAATCTCGCCGCGCGGCTGGCGAGAACCTACATCTCGCCAGTTTTAAAAATATCCGAATTCAGAAAGGCGCGAACGCCATCTAGCGGCTGTTCGCGCCAATAAAATGGCGAGATTTTCTACAATTAGCTCCGCCAACAAAAGTTGGCAAGAAGCTGGAGCTCGCCGGCCATAGGAAAGAAAAAAAAAATGCGCAATTTTTTTTTAACACATTTCAGCAGCGCGCATCTCTCCATTTTAAACTCGCCACACGCATTCATGCTATAAATTGCAGATTTCGCACATTTCTGCATATGGAGAATAAAACTCTCCAAAAAAGCTACTTTTTATTACCCTCACCAATTTTTAAATTCGCTGCTCTCTGCATAGGCCCCTAAGTGCGCAATCTACAGTAACACAGTAAAACAAGAAAATGTACCAGTGAATGCTGCCACAGTGTTTGAACTATACACAATAGTACTATATATGGAACAAAAAGAAAAACCACAGGCGCAAAACAATGATATACAACTAATACACAGAATACCAGAATTAAATAGACTAGGGACAATTGCTGATAACTATGAATGAAGTCTAAAGTAGCAGATAAATCATGCATGTAGGATATGTAGAATCCTATCCTTCCAGCTGCTCTGTTTGGCGGTCTGCCCTGGCTCCACATGGAACGCCGAGACTCCGCGCGTTGATACAGATCTGTCCACAGCTGCCTTCAGGTTCCTCCCTGCTAACCCTCCAGTCTCGCTAGAACGCGGGCGTGACGTCACGATGTGAATGTCCGTCAAACGGGGACGCAGGGAACATTGTCCAGCATAAAGTATTATACTAATACTGGATACTGCCAATCCAGAAAGTGAGGAAGCCTATAGAAATGTACTTAAAGCCTCCACCCTACGCGTTTCGTCTTAATAAAAAGACTTCGTCAGGGGAGTATATATATATATATATATATATATATATATATATATATACAGTTAGGTCCGGAAGTAATTGGACACTGATACAAGTTTTGTTATTTCGGCTGTGTACCAAAATATATTCAAGTTACAGTTAAATAATGAATATGGGATTAAAATGCAGTCTATCAGCTTTAATTTGAGGGTATTTACATCCAAATTGGAGGAAGGGTTTAGGAATTACGTCTCTTTAATATGTAGCCCCCTCTTTTTCAAAGGACCAAAAGTAATTGGACAATTGACTCAAAAGCTGTTTCATGGACAGGTGTGGGCTATTCCTTCGTTATTTCCTCATCAATTAAGCAGGTAAAAGTTGATTGGAGTTGATTCCAGGTGTGGCATTCGCATTTGGAAGCTGTTGCAGGGAACCCACAACATACGATCAAAGGAGCTCTCAATGCAAGGGAAACAGGGCATCCTTAGGCTGCAACAAAAAAAAGAAAATCCATCAGATAGATACAGTAGCAGGAACATTAGGAGTGGCCAAATCAACAGTTTGGTACATTCTGAGAAAAAAGAACGCACTGTTGAGCTCTGCAACACAAAAGGGCCTGGACGTCCACGGAAGACAACAGTAGTGGATGATCGCAGGAGCCTTTCCATGGTAAAGAAAAACCCCTTCACAACACCCAGCCAAGTAAAGAACACTCTTCAGGAGGTAGGCATATCATTATCTAAGTCTACCATAAAGAGAAGACTTCACGAGAGCAAATACAGAGTGTTCACCACAACGTGCAAACCATTCATAAGCCTCAAGAATAGAAAGGCCAGATTAGACTTTGCCAAACAATATCTAAAAAAGCCAGCCCAGTTCTGGAACAGCATTTTTTGGACAGATGAAATGAAGATGAACCTGTACCAGAATGATGGGAAGAAAAAAGGATGGAGAAGGCTTGGAACGGCTCATGATCCAAAGCATACCACATCATCTGTAAAACACGGTGGAGGCAGTGTGATGGCATTGGCATCCATGGCTTACAATGGCACTGGGTCACTAGTGTTTATTGATGATGTGACAGAAGACAGAAGCAGCCGGATGAATTCTGAAGTGTATAGGAATATATTGTCTGCTCAGATTCAGCCAAATTCAGTGAAGTTGATTGGACGGCGCTTCACTTTAAAGATGGACAATGACCCAAAACATACTGCAAAAGCAGCACAGGAGTTTTTTAAGGCAAAGAAGTGGAATATTCTGCAATGGCCGAGTCAATCTCCTGATCTCAACCCATTCGAGCATGCATTTCACTTGCTGTAGACAAAACTTAAGGCAGAAAACCCAAGAACAAACAACAACTGAAGACAGCTGCAGTAAAGACCTGGCAAAGCATCACAAAGGAGGAAACCCAGCGTTTGGTGATATCCATGCGTTCCAGACTTCAAGCAGTCATTGCCTGCAAAGGATTCTCGACAAAGTATTAAAAATGAACATTTTATTTATGATTGTCTTAATTTGTCCAATTACATTTGAGCCCCTGAAATAAGGGGACTGTGTATGAAAATGGTTGCAATTCCTAAACATTCCATACGATATTTTGTTTAACCACTTGAATTAAAGCTGAAAATCTGCACTTCTATTGCATCTCAGTTGTTTCATTTCAAATCCATTGTGGTGGCGTATAGAGCCAAAATTATGAAAATTGTGTCAGTGCCCAATTATTTCCGGACCTAACTATATTATATATATATTTATATATATATATATATATATATATATATATATATATATATATATAAAGCCACTGTAAATATTACTGTATGTTCATTTGCATGTCTTAGACAGGTCTGCAACCCTGTCTTTCCCCATTGTCACCCAGCATACAGCGCTTCCACTGCAGCAAGGGATTCTGGGAAATGACATGCAAATGAGCACTCAGTGCCACCTTTTGTCTCAAGCTCGTATTACACAAGCCAATCCTCAAGCCAATGCATGCTGTTTTAAACACAGCTTTTAAACAGAGGCTGGGATGAGATGCAAAGCCATTAGACCTACTCACATACATGTTTCAACCTTGATGGGTATCATCAGTGTGAGGCTGGTCTTAATGGCAAGCAGGTTTGAGACTAGACTAGGTAATCACCACTGTCATTTAGGTTATGGTGGGTAAAAACGTGACAAAAACCCTCCACAGTAAAGCATAAAGCCACTGTAAATATTACTGTATGTTCATTTGCATGTCTTAGACAGGTCTGCAACCTTGTCTTTCCCCATTGTCACCCAGCATACAGCGCTTCCACTGCAGCAAGGGATTCTGGGAAATGACATGCAAATGAGCACTCAGTGCCACCTTTTGTCTCAAGCTCGTATTACACAAGCCAATCCTCAAGCCAATGCATGCTGTTTTAAACACAGCTTTTAAACAGAGGCTGGGATGAGATGCAAAGCCATTAGACCTACTCACATACATGTTTCAACCTTGATGGGTATCATCAGTGTGAGGCTGGTCTTAATGGCAAGCAGGTTTGAGACTAGACTAGGTAATCACCACTGTCATTTAGGTTATGCATGTCATTTCCCAGAATCCCTTGCTGCAGTGGAAGCGCTGTATGCTGGGTGACAATGGGGAAAGACAGGGTTGCAGACCTGTCTAAGACATACAAATGAACATACAGTAATATTTACAGTGGCTATATATATATATATATATATATATATATATATAAAGAAAAGAGAAAGGAAAAAAGCGCACCCCCTAGTGCAATAACTTCCAGGACATAAAATAAAATTATTTCATAAAATAGATGTGTGATAAGATGGATATAGAATAAATTCACATAAAGGATTCTTTGGTAAACTGTGTGATTAGACGGGTGACAGAGGGTAGGGGCATCAGCCAATACTCACACCTTTGCAGACCCGTGGGGCACTGCCAAAAGCCTGTAGGTAACAGTAACAAACTGTGCCAGCAGGAACCGATGTCAAGATCTTTCAAGGTAGTGTTACAGTCCAACAGATCTATTCACCACGGCATACCACCTCAGTAGACATCCAATATTAGTGTCCACAATGATCTCAAGACACCACGTGATCGACTTTTATCACACATCTATTTCATTAAATAATTTTATTTTATGTCCTGGAAGTTATTGCACTAGGGGGTGCGCTTTTTTCCTTTCTCTATTCTTCATAGTTACCGGGGAGTGATTCTCCCTTGGATCCAGCAGCCCCCCTCACCAATTATTCAACTGGCTTTTGATTCACCACACTTCTACCAAAAGATTTTGATGACATTTTGTGTCTGAACACTTTGGACTGGACTTTGTTCATTTTGTGGTATATTTTTATTCATTCATCATCAGATTTATGTGTTAGCGCTGATTTCTTTTTCTTATATATTTATATATATATATATATATATATATATATATATATACAAAAGAAGAAAGCGCACAACCCATAGCGTAAAAACGTACAAATTATTTAATAAAAATATTAAGAGGAAAACAGGTTCACTCACAAACAAAAAAGATAATCAGGCATCTATACAGTGGCGGCCGACCTGAGTCTAAGTCGGCTAGATCCGCGGCTCTCAGATTATCCCGGTTAGGTGCGTTTTTTGTTTTTTTCGCCCGGAGTGAATTGCGTTATTTTCGCGCTCGTGATATTAGCATTTTATTCTCGCAGTCTACAATACCGTGTAAAAACTCAAGGGGGCGTTTGTGAGCTGTTGTCTTGGAAGTCTAATACATTCACGGTTCAACCTACGTCAGTACACAGTCTGTGTGTGCGTGCGCAGTAATTGTAAATTTGCATATTTAAAGTATACATGCATTTGCAGTGCTGTGCTGCTGTTCAGTATGTCTCATTTGAAAATTGTTGAAACGCATACAGTAGGTGTGTACAGTACTGTAACAGTGTCATATTTCAGCATATACAGCGCTCACCCCTCGCTCAGGATAATTAACTGCACTGCAGGGTATTTCAACTTCTTATCTTCTATACAGTGCAGTACATCTCTCCCACACCATTCCATTGAACGTGTGTCTGGTTTCAATCACATACCTGCTTGACAGCAGGTGATTACTACGCATGCGCCTGTTACTTCTCCCACCACTGCTTGCTTGCCTGAGTGAGTGACCAAAAAAAAAGTAAAACATTTTTTTTATTGTAGTTTTTTTATTTTTATTTTCTCCACAAGTCTGCAAAAACCATCTTATTTTATTACGATATTCAATCTGTGCTGTAGCTTTTGACTGCGACCCTGTGCGTTTGACTGCACATGGTTGATTTGTGTGCTTTTTACGTATTGTATTTGGGGGTGTATTATTATGATGAACTGCCTTTTGAAATTAAAGAATGTCTTTAGCTTTGAACTTCATGCAGCTGTACCCTGTAGCCCCCTCCCCAACGAACACACACAAGGCTAGCTCAAGGATTTGAAATTCCACGGAGTCGTTAATTTTCTGAATCTTGCCATTGTGTTCTTAATCCGTCCATAGCTGAGCTACAAAGCCTCACTGCGCCTGCGTGTAATACTTTTTGAGATGGGAGCTAGCTGCTTACTGCGCATGACTCACCCCCCCCTCTCCACAGAGTCGTTAATTTTCTGAATCTTGACATTGTGTTGTTAATCCGCCCATAGCCGAGCTACAAAGCCTCACTGCGCCTGCGTGTAATCTTCTTTGAGATGGGAGCTTTGAGGCTTTGTTTACGGTAACGCTTTGGAAAATCCCTTCATGAATTTGATTTGCACAGAGCATCACCTCTCTATGCGCCTGTGTGTAATCCTCTTTCGGATGGGAGCTAGTTGATTACTGCTCATACGCCTGTAACTTCACCCGCCACTGCTTGCTTGAGTGCCCCAAAAAAAACAATTTTTAATTATAATTTTTTAACTGTTATTTTATCCACAAGCCTGCAAAAACAATCTTGATATTACGATATTCAATCTGTGCGTTTGCCTGCACATGGTTGATTTGTGTGGTTTTTATGTACTGTATTTGGGGGTGTAGGGATCAAATTATTATGATGAACTTCCTTTTGAAATTACTGTACTCTACTCTATGTAATCCGTCCCTACCCGAGCGTCAATCACCTCACTGCGCCTGCGTGTAATCCTCTTTGAGATGGGAGCTAGGAGATACTGCACATGACTCACCCAATGCCCCCACCCCAACCCTTTAAGGCTTTGTTTACGGTCTTCTCGATTTTGAAATGTAAATCTGATTTGCACAGCATTTTGAGAATTGAGAGTTAAAAAAAACATTAACTGATTCATGTTGTTTTGTCATTCATTCTTATTCATTGGTGTACTGTAGGTGTGTGTGGGGGGGTGTTGTCAATGATTATGATTAGCAGGAATGTAAATAAATATTTATTTTATTTTATCAGGAACCAAAAAATACAAATATAAAAATAATCATGAATAATACATAATGCAGTCTTTATTAAGTTCTTCTGGCAGATTGAAAATGGATAAACATTTTGAAAACATTTGTAAAACATGGATAAACATGAATAATGCACATTTATAAGAAAATTATTTAATAATATATACTGTAATGCAGGCCTGCACAACTCCAGTCCTCGAGGGCCGCAAACAGGCCAGGTTTTTAGGATATCCGTACTTCAGCACAGCTGGCTCAATTAGTGGCTCAGTATGACTGAGCCACTAATTGAGACAGCTGTGCTGATTTAGGGATATCCTGAAAACCTGGCCTGTTTGCGGCCCTCGAGGACTGGAGTTGTGCAGGCTTGCAGTAATGTATAATATATATATATATATATATATATATAGTAATATTATTTTTTTCCGTCATTATCTTGTTCCTCATTCTGTGTACAGTACAGTAGTTCATTGAGAGAGGAGAGGTTTTGTGTACATCATTACTGCTGTCTATATATACTGTACATTTGACTGTACAAACAGATTAGATTGGACACAACACTCCACCTCCCCCCAGGCCACCCTTTTTTCCTGGAACGACAAGAAAACAAAAAATTAGTGCAGTTATGTGCGTACTGTATTATGGCATTGTGTGATGTGTAGTACTACTGTAGATGGCTGGTGCTGCTTTCTCTGGAAAGAACAAAATTGAGCAGTTAGTAGGCAGTTACTGTAGTACTGTCAAACTAGTCTATACTGGAACTACTGTATACTCTGACTACTGTTAAATACTATGTAACCAGATGTCTGGTGCTGCTCTCTCTGTAAAGAAAAAAGTGTAACTACTGTATACTCTGACTATTAGGAAAGAAAAAATCTGTGCCATATTTACCTGTATCATACTGTACTTACAATACTACAGTACAGTACTACTTTCCTGATGCTTGCCCATTACGCGCGATCACAATGGGCAACACAGTCGCAATATGGTCTATATATTTATTGCAGCGTTCCACGGTGAGTACATCGTTCCAAAAACTCATTATGCCTTTCAATAACTCGTCCTTTTTGGAGGGTTTCACCACTTTCCGGATATGGTCCTTCAGCTGATGCCAGACCATTTCAATCAGATTGAAGTCTGGCGATCTGTCATTGGAAAAAAGGGACAATTAGTTTAAGAGATACAGTACACAGTGAAAACAGTGGGAACAAAATGAGACACGGTTACCGCACTTACTCCTCTGGCGTCTTCACCCAGTTGATACCGCGCTCAAGGATATGCGCTGTTGACGCGGTGTGTTTCGGATCGTTGTACTGGTAGAAACGGTGACCATCCGGGAACTCATGTGTGATGTATTGCACTATCTCAGGGACAATTTTGTCTTGGAAGAAAGCTTTATTCATGATTCCTATAACAAGAAAAGAAAAGTGCTCAAAAAACTGCACAATAGTACAGTACAGTGCATACAGTAAGGCTACACTAGTAAAGTACAGTGCATAAGGCTACATTATATTTGATATATTTTACCTTCAAAGATGACAATGCATCCTGGTCCACGCCTAGAGATGGCACCCCACAAATCCAGCTTCACGGGGTGTTTTGGCCGCGGCTTCATAGATATGCGACCTTTTTTGTGGAATGTAAAGGTTGCAAATCTCTCCAGCGACACAGTAGACTCGTCAGTGAAGATGCAATCCTGGAAAGTCTCCCCACTGTCGATCAATGCCTGGGCCTGGACCACTCTTTTGATTTTGTTTGCGTCCCTTATCATGGGGTACGCTCTGTAATGACAAGGAATAAATAATTTTAGCGGTACAGTACAGTTTCCTAAACAACACTTTTACCTCCTGTACTGTCCAGTACTAATCTCACACGTCCATATTTCCATCCAATGCTGCGTCTCATCTTCTTTATGCTGGTCTCGGATACAGTGAGATTGTGATTTTCACGCAGAGTGTATTTGACCCTTAATGCACTCTTCTCATCATTCTCCTCACTTATTTTGTCCACCAGAAGAGTTGTCTCCCTACAATGTAAAGAAAAAAAATCTATACAGTATACTGTTGTAAGATAAATATAAATACAGTATAAAAAAATCTATATATTGTTGTTATATAAATATAAATATACAAAATATATATACTGTTTTAATATCAATACAAAAACAGTATACAATGTATATATATTGTTGTAATAAAAATATAAATATACAAAATATATATACTGTTTTAATATAAATACAAATACAGTATACAAAATATATATATTATTGTAATAAAAATATAGATATACAAAATATATATACTGTTGTAAAATAAATCTAAATATACAAAATATATACAGAGTACTGTTGTAATATAAATATACAAAATATATATACTGTTGTAATATAAATATACAGAAATAACTAAAATATTAGATACAGTACTGTAGATCTAAAACAATAAGAGATACCGGCGCCTAATGAGTACAATTAGGAGTATTCCTTGATATCCAGTGGAAATGATACCAGTCCCATATCCACTTGATATCAAGGAATACTCCTAATTGGACTCATTAGGCGCCAGTATCTCTTTTTGTTTTATGCTATTTTTCTGATTGTACTGTCAGATTTTTTCCAGGCTGCCTAGCATACCACTAGTGTACACCCCTATATAGGATTTATTGTGTAATTTTCATTAGCGCTATTCTACATCACCTCTCTTTTTCTTTTCAGTACTGTAGATCTACAGTACATTATTTGATATAAAAAAAAAATTTAAGTTGTATAAATATACTTCCGCGTTAGTTACCCATGGTGCCCTTTTGCGTTCTCTGTTTTTTCCATGTGCATGATAGCTCACGGTGGTTGCTGGCACAACGAGGCCAGAAGTAGCTAACTAGCGTTGGATAGCAGCAATTCGGTGTCCGCTCGATGTTTAGTCGATGTGTATTCAATGTGCAGTGAATCCACAAAATGGATGGTGTATTTATACGTTAATGGCTCACATTAGAGTACGCCCACTTTCAACACCTGTACCTCGCCGCCATGCATAAAAGGTTACACACTTTGCATAGCCCACCACTCGATGATCTTTATCTGAACTTGCCCTTGTCCAGATACTGCATTATGCCATCTGCTTCCATGGATCAACCCCGATTCTACGGACGCAGGAACCCACTCGCCTCTGCCGTGCCTGTCATGCAGAAAAGGCGAAAGGCGGTTGCCATTTCCACGTCAAGGCCAAAGCGACAGGCTAAGGCCAATAAAGAAAACCTTCTGCTGACCTCAAAGGCTAAGGTTTTTCATAGACGTCAACCTTATTATGTCAAGAAGAAATAAGGTGATGTACTCTTGACGCAAAACAAATGGGAGCCAACCCATCGAACCCGCAGACCACTTCCTCCCATACGCTTCGACGACTCTGCCGCCGCTGTCCCGGAAATCTTCAGCCTGTCTTCTCCACCCCTTGTCCTCGACGCTGCCGCCGCCCTCCCGGAAACCCACAGGCCATTTTCTCCAGTTCTATCGACGACGCTACCGCTGGTGCCTCTGAAATCAACGGGTCCCTTTCTCCTTTGCTCTTAGATGACTCTGCTTCTCACCCGGAAATCCAAAGTTCACTTTCTCCATCCCTCTTCGACGACGCTGCCGCTTCTCCTCTACCGGATATCCACAGGTCACCTCCTCCACCACCTCCTCCACCGCTTCTCTCAATGGAACCCCCATCTCATCCTTCGTTGCACCCATCCACCCAGATGTCCACACACCATGCACAAGAAGCAGCTCGTTAAACCGGATGCTGAATGGGATGTGTGGATATCCCCGGGAACTCTATTGTGCTGGCTATATATGATCTATAGATCTGCTTCTGGAGACCATGCTAAATGTGGATCAACAGATGCGACATATGGATCAACGGATGCTAGATATGGATGAACGGATGCAACATATGGATCAACGGATGGATCAACGGATGGAGAAGATAGAGGCTGACATAGCGAGTATACATCATTTGCTCGGTGTTCATGCCCCTGTTTCCCCGACGCCGGAGCAGGAGGGTGGCATGGATGTGATTAATGGGAGCATCGACCCCCTTCCATCACCAAGCGCACCCCCTCAACCAGAAGATGTAGTGTACATGTATGCCGCTGAGGAGGACATGACAACCCCGTCAAGACCACGCCAGGAGACAACACGGCGACCAAGACAGGAGGAAAGCTTCCTCCCAGACAACCTACCATCGCCCGCCACCGCAAGCACACCCGCTCGCAGAAAACCTACATTCGCTCGCATCGATACGGTGCCCGACATCAGCCTGTGCAATCTGCCACCGGCGCTCAGGGAGAAGTATAGGGTGATGAGTGCTGGTGCACCCCACAAGTATGCCTTGTTACTTTTTAAGCACCATGTGCCCTACTTGTTGTACTGCGACTGGGCCTTCAAAGTGAACTACGAAGGAAATAGCCTAAAAAAGGCGCTTCCTGACAATTTAAGAAAGACCATTCTGGATGAATTGCGGCACTATTTTTCAATTACAGATCCTGTAATGAAAGGCATTCGAGACTGCATTAATGGCGTTTTGCGCCATGCAAGGCATCGGCCATGGAAGGACAATCTGGTGGACTTTCTGGTTTAATCACGGGTACTGTAAGACCATACTGTTGTGCTGAACTGTACTGTACATGTTTTGACCTGCTGTACTTAAATAAAGGAGATGTTGTTGTGTGTTTTTTAACTTGTATTTAGAATGTTTGCTGCCCTCGAGGACTGTAGTAGTGCAGGCCTGACTGACTGTTTTGCACACCATCCCACTGTACTGTATATGTTTCTTTAATAAAGGAGATGTTGCGTTTTGTATACTGTATTTTATGAATAAAGATTTTTTTTAATCACAGGTAAGACCATACTGTTGTGCTGAACTGTATTGTACATGTTTTGACCTGCTGTACTTAAATAAAGGAGATGTTGTTGTTGTTGTGTTTTTTAACTTGTATTTATACAGAAATGTTTTAACTTGCTGTACACACACACAGGACCTGCACAATTCCAGTCCCTGAGGGCCGCAAACAGGCACGGTTTTCAAAGGTTACCCTGAAAACCGGGCCTGTTTGCTGCCCTCAAGGACTGTACTGGTGCAGACTGTTTTGCACACCATCCCACTGTATATGTTTTGACTTGCCGTTCTTTAACAAAGGAGATGTTGTGTTTTGTATATTTTATGAATAAAGAATTTGTTTTTAAAACATGTGACTGTAAACCATACGTACTTTCTATACATACTGTACATGTTTTCACTAGTGTAGCAGTAAACCATACACCTGTTGATGTTTTGAATTGCTGTGCACTTAAAATGTTTCTACATTGTACAGTATTTGTAAATAAATGTTTTCGTACTTACTCCACCAATAAAAGAACATGTTGATTTGTTTTACATTGTTCCATTGGCTCCTTTGCTACTGTAACACAATACAGTGTTTCTAGAATGTACTCTACTGTCCATGCACACTTTACTCTATACTGTAGGCATGCTCAGTACAAGAGTATTAAAAAAAATAGAAGACACATACTGTACTTTCCTGTATGTACTGGCACTGTATTGAAGACACATACTGTATGTACAGTACTGTAATACGTGTAGAATAAATGCATAGTTTTTATTTTTTCGGGTTTATTACACAGTATACTGTTTATAAAAAAGTATTGTATACTGTACGGCCGGAAAACATCAGCATACTGTTTCAGGTACAGTATTCTATCCTAATCAATAAGAACAGCCACTAAACTGTAGACTCCGGTACGTGGGTTTTTAAATCCGATTCAGCAATGTGCAGGCATTGTTACACAAAGCGATATTATCCATCGAAATCCCTCCATTAGCCACTTTCTTTTCTGAGGAAAAACAAAAAGAAAAGTTTTACTGTAATGGTCTAAAGAAGTTCCCAGCCAGTCCCACCAATAATTTTCTCAGGGGGCGTCTCCTGTTCACATGCGCATGCGCCTACCGTCGATATAATGACACGCATATGCGTTTCAAGAAGGTTCCAATGCGCATGCGCCTAGCGTTCCACCAATTGTTCTTATATATATATAGTCAGATAAGGCAGTTGGCACTCCAATAGGTGCTGGTAAGCCACAGGTGCACGTCCCATATAGAGAATGTAGTTATACGTTACCGTTCCAAGGATTGGAAAACAAGAGACAGCACTCAATGTTGAAAATCAAAGTGTATTAGTGATAGCAAAGATACATCCAGAAACCCAACGTTTCGGTCCTACAGAATGGGACCTTCTATACCTGAGTAAATGATATTGGGACTAACTACTTAACTACTGCCAGTGAAGACAGTTATAACCTGTTCCTCTCTACTATATCGGTTTACCAACCCCTAGAGCCTGTAAGTCATCTCCATTGCTAAGTATAAATCACACATTTGAGCTGCAGTCCATCCTTCAGTGCGTGCCTCCAGCCGAGTAGTAATCAGAGAGGATCCAAAAAATGGAGAAAAAGTGGAGCACAGCAAGAACACAAAACTGGGGCTAAGCATACATCTGGATAAAAAAGCTGTGTGTGCTGTGCACGCGCATAGTAAGTGAAACTTCTTTGACTTTTGTCACAGAAATTGTATTTGTGTTTGTGATGTTTTAATTAAAAATCAAAATACAATTTCATTGACAAAACGCAAATAAATTTGACTTATGACGCGCGTGCTCGGCACACATCCCCTGTATTAGCTATTTGCACTAAGTGTGAATTCCTCGTGTGTGCGTGTGACTGAGAGTGTGCGTGTGACAGAGAGTGTGCGTGTGACAGAGAGTGTGCGTGTGACAGAGAGGGTGCGTGTGACAGAGAGTGTGCGTGTGACAGAGAGTGTGCGTGTGACAGAGAGTGTGCGTGTGACAGAGTGTGCGTGTGACTGAGAGTGTGCGTGTGACTGAGAGTGTGCGTGTGACTGAGAGTGTGCGTGTGACTGAGAGTGTGCGTGTGACTGAGAGTGTGCGTGTGACTGAGAGTGTGCGTGTGACTGAGAGTGTGCGTGTGACTGAGAGTGTGCGTGTGACTGAGAGTGTGCGTGTGACTGAGAGTGCGCGTGTGACTGAGTGTGCATGTGACTGAGTGTGCGTGTGACTGTGAGTGTGCGTGTGACTGTGAGTGTGACTGACTGTGCGTGTGACTGACTGTGCGTGTGCGTGTGAGTGTGACTGTGCATGTGACTATGAGTGTGCATGTGACTGTGAGTGTGCATGTGACTGTGAGTGTACATGTGACTGCGTGTGACTGTGCGTGTGACTGTGCGTGTGACTGTGACTGTGCGTGTGACTGTGTGTGCGTGACTGAGTGTGCGTGTGACTGTGTGTGCGTGACTGAGTGTGCGTGTGACTGAGTGTGCGTGTGACTGAGTGTGCATGTGACTGAGTGTGCGTGTGACTGAGTGTGCGTGCGTGTGACTGTGTGTGCGTGCGTGTGCGGGCGTGCGACTGAGTGTGCACGTGACTGTGAGTGTGCGCGTGACTGTGAGTGTGCGCGTGACTGAGAGTGTGAATTCCTTGTGTATATGTGTGTCAATTAGTGTCTGTGTGTTTGTATATATGTGTGTGTGTCAGTCAGTGTATGTGTATCAGTCAGTGTGTGTGTGTATGTGTGTCAGTCAGTGTTTGTGTGGTGTGTATGTCTCTTTCTGTGTCCTGTCTGTGTCCTGTGTCCTGTGTTCTCATCACCCCCCCCTCCACCCCCCGGAGGTACACGACCGCGGCGCAGTCCCCATTCTCTACCCCTGGTAGAGCTGCGTGTCCTGCTGCAGCCAGGTCCACACAAGGGGGTTACAGGACGGCACGGTAATGCGTGGGGCGCTCTTCCCTTTGATTATGCTGTGGAGGACGCATAGCACAACAGCCTCTTCTGCCGCCATCACTGCTGCGCATGCGCGGCATAGGAGCGGCAATGGCGGAAGTTCACTCGCCCCCGATACACAGTTGCGCAGCACGCAGACCCCGAAGCCATTGTTGGATTCCTCCGGCAGCCGGGTCAGCGGCCTCCAGCCCCGCGGGGAGCCGATGTAATAATGCATCTGGGGGGAATGGCGCATGTGCTGGAGCGGCCGGGGCTGAGGGGAGGGGTTAGCCATCAAAACACAACAGCGCATGCGCGGCATGGCAGCGAGAACGGCACCCATTAGTAGCGGCGCCGGCGCCGCATATGTCAGCGGCCGTGTGGGGAGTGCGGCGGCCATCAGGCCGTTAGGAGTGGCGACGGTGGCTATCGCCGCCGCCGCCGCATTGATTTTTGGAGCGGGTGTGATGTCAGTGTTGGGGTTGGGCTGAGCCAGAACACAGCCCGGCCTCAACTGCCAGCACTGACGTCACATCCGATAAGGTGCCACTAAGGAAGTTTCACTTCAAAAAAAGGTTTATTTGATATTTGACAACATGGATGGTAGCAGGTGAAGCACTCTGACACGTTTCGTGTTATCAGCACTTTGTCAAAGAGTGTTTTTCCTTGCTAAATCCACAGTTTTTAAAAGGTTTCCCCGAAACCGGAAGTAACAACTCCTACGTGATGTGGCGTCACCAGCAAGACCGGAAGTGAAGCCGTTGGTGCACGCTCCCTCAGTGATTCGCAGAGGCTCCTTCAGGATGGAGGAGTACATAACATGTATATCAAAGGATTAAAAGAAACAGACATTTCTTAACAACATTTAAAGGCAATACCTGAATGTGAGAACATATTAAAACAAGAAAACCTGCTAATGGACTCAATATGTGAATAAATGAATATATGTTTTAGATGAGGGAACTGATAGGAACCATAACCAAAGTGCTGGAAAAAACACACTAACTATATATACATACATAACTCTATGTGTATCACTACTACCCACAGAAAGATTAGAAAATATATAAATATCTTTCTGTCCCTACAGTATATCTCTATAAAAGGAGTAAATTATAGGTTATATATAAAATAGTATATTTTTATAATCATATTAATGGATATAGTGAACCTGTATTATACTAGTGATTTGACCAGAATTAATGTTTTAAAGAAAACATAAACAAACAATTGGAAATAATATAGGGTAGAGCATATTGTATTATCCTCTGAGTTTATGAAACATAATCTTTTGGAGAAATAAAGCGTATGATATTGGTTCTCATTATAATGTAAAGTCACACTCAATATATAACTCACAGAATAGTACTATACGTATCTGCATGATGTTATTGAAAAACACATTAGTATTGAAATTTATATTATATATATTCTTAAATTGACAATTGTATTCAATATAAATGAAAAAGAAAAAGACTCAGTTCTGATTATAAAAATGAAAAGATGATTCCATAGGAGCAGATACATCTTATGAATTTCTACAGTATGTATATTATTATATTTTATAGATAAGTTTACCTGCGATTGAGTATGTCCTCTCGATCGCCCCCTCTTGTTGGTAACTGAATGTATTCTAGTGCACTAAAAGAAAATGTAATGAGAGAGCCAGAGGGACAAGCAGAGAAATGACTGGACACACTTTAAACTGTTTTATTTCTACCTATCAAGTAGATCCCCACATGTGTCTATCTCGGGCTCTAACTCCAGACCCTTGGATATCACCTACGGTGTCCTGCAAGTCTCTGTTCTGGGGCCCCTACTCTTTTCAGTCTTCATCAATGATCTTCCTACAGCTTGTAAGGGAGCTTCAATATACATGTATGCTTATAACACAATCTTATATTGTATTGTATTGTATGTCTTTATTTGTATAGCGCCTTTAATGTACATAGCGCTTCACAGTAGTAATAAACATGGTAATCATATAAATAACAAATAATAAATAGATATAAATAACAGCTCATGGGAATAAGTGCTTCAGACAAACGTAACTTTTAGGAAGAGGAGTCCCTGCTCCGAGGAGCTTACAATCTAATTGGTATGTAGGAGAAATGTACAGAAACAGTAGGAGGGCATTTTGGTACAGTAAGTGCTTCTGCAGGGGGCCAAGCTTTATGTATCGTGTATAGTAATATCTACGGTGCTACTCGTATGCTTCTTTAAGCAAGTGTGTCTTAAGGTGGGTCTTAAAGGTGGAAAGAGTAGGTGCTAGTTTGATATCGAGGGGAAGGGCATTCCAGAGGTGTGGGGCAGTCAGTGAGAAAGGTTTAAGGCGGGAGAGGGCTTTAGATACAAAGGGGGTAGAGAGAATACATCCTTGAGAAGAACGCAAGAGTTGGGATGGTGCATAGCGAGAAATTAGGGATGAGATGTAAGTAGGGGCAGAAGAGTGTAAAGCTTTAAAAGTGAGGGGGAGAATTGCATGTGTGATACGGGATTTGATAGGAAGCCAGGAGAGTGATTTGAGCAGGGGAGACGCTGTGACAGATTTAGGAAAGAGTAGAGTGATTCTGGCAGCAGCATTTATGATAGATTGTAGGGGAGACAGGTGAGAGGCAGGGAGGTTGGACAGCAGGAGGTTACAGTAGTCGAGACAGAGAGAGGAGAGAATGAGGGCCTGAGTCAGAGTTTTAGCAGTCGAGCAACAGAGGTAAGGGCAAATCTTTAAAATATTGCGAAGGAAAAAGCGACAGGTTTTAGAGACATTTTTGAATGTGAGAAGAGAAGGTGAGAGAGGAGTCAAGTGTGACCCCTAGGCAGCATGCTTGGGCTACTAGGTGAATGATGGTACTTCCAACAGTAATGTGGAAGGAGGTAGTAAGGCCAGGTTTGGGAGGAAGTATGAGGAGCTCTGTTTTTGTCATGTTAAGTTTAAGTCGGCAGAGGGCCATCCAGGATGATATCGCAGAGAGGCATTCTGAGACTTTGGTCTGTACAGCAGGTGTAAGGTCAGGAGTTGAAAAGTAAATTTGTGTGTCGTCAGGATAGAGGTGATATTTAAACCCAAGGGATGTGATTAGGTCACCTAGAGAAATTGTGTACAGAGAAAAGAGAAGAGGTCCCAGGACAGAACCCTGTGGCACCCCCACAGAGAGATCTATGGAGGAGGAGAAGGTGTTAGCAGAAGAAACACTGAAAGTACGATGGGAGAGGTAAGATGTGATCCAGGCTAGAGCTTTGTTACGAATACCAAAAGTATGGAGAATGTGAAGGAGAAGAGGGTGGTCCACTGTGTCAAATGCTGTAGAGCGGTCGAGTAATATGAGCAGAGTGTAATGACCTATGTCTTTGGCAGCATGGAGGTGTGACGATAGTGAGGGTTTGGCCCGGGATTAACGGGGTTACTCCCCAAGGGCCCCCCTCTAACCTCGCCAGGGAGACAAGGGGTTAACTGGGGTGAGGCCCAGAACTGTGACTTAACCCTTGTTAAATAACATGAAAATGCTTATTCCCCTGTGTAAATGATGTTGTTGCTGGATCAGGGTCTGCATAACCCACCCACTGGGACTTAAGGGGTTAATCTTATATGCAGTGCTGAATAAACAGTTACCTGAAAACTGGTAATTTGGTAACTGAGTAAGCCAGGACCCTGAGTCTTGGGGTACAGCCTCCGGGTCACCCCCCAAGTACACACATATTAAAAATATAACGTTGTCATAAGAGAAACATATATTTTTGATAAAGTGACTTTTTGTAGTTTTTGAAATACACAGGCAGAATGCTAATAATGGTGGGCAAATGTACAGGCAGAATGCCTGTCTTTATAATGCATGAGGAGCCAAATGGTGCCTCATATGAGTATTCACTGGAAGTGTATATCAACAGAGAGGTGTGATACATCGCCCTGATCAATAGGTAACTGACCTAATTGGTTATGCGAAAAGCAAAAGCCCACTTCAAAAGGTTTATTGACGTGGCCAGTAGGATGCTAAATAGGATATCCTGTTGATTTGAGCCTGGCTTCCCAGGGGAATTGTTTATGCGGGAAGCAGGCAAAAGGAAGGGAAGGGTTTGTTATTCACACCTTCCAGCAAAAGGTATTCCCCAACAGGATATCAAAAGTGAGTAACTTTATTAAATATAAGGATACTATGAGATGTCCTTGGCTGAACTGGCTAAGAATTACATAAGTGTATTGGCGAGAGTAAGCCGATCTTGGGAAGTCTAAACATTGAATATGTAACTGCTGCTAAATGCCAGATATTAATATCTCTATTAATGTTCATATTACAATGTAATGATGGGTCTCTCTACGAGCGTCAGGTGTCCCAGAATGCAGTAATATATCTCACCTGACTGTGTGTATTACGGAACAGAAGTTATGCAATGATTTGCAGTAAATATGAAATTTTGGTTGAGTCTGAGGAACCCCTGTGGTGATGAGCAGGGAAAGGCTAGAATTTACAAACCTGATCATCAAAGACTAAGTGGCTAATTGCTTATGCTTGGCCCAACGGACAAAAGGAATTAACCAGAGGAAGTGGAACTTTTCACACTGACCACCTAGCTTCAAAAGCTTCAAGAGGATTTTACTAGACGGCACGGAGCCGTAAACTGGGGTACCAGGGTAAAAATGATATATAAGTCAAGCCACCCTTTACCCATGTTGTTCATGTTCATTGTTCTTCATGCAAATGATCTTCATGCATGCATGTGACCTGCCTGTTTTGCTGTGATGTCACCTGGAGATATGGGAGAAGTGGCAGTCTGTAATCCTGCTGGCTGTCTTGCCATAATCTTTACGTAAGTGTCTATATTTTGCCTGTTATTGTATAATCTGTTGTGTTCACCTTTATCAAGGAATAAATTATATTTATCATATCTTAAGTCTCGTCCCAGTTCAAACCCAGGTATATATATATATATTTATATATATAGTTTTTGGTGTACAATTACAGCCTGTCGCAAGCTCTCGTGACAGGCTTGTAATTAACTGGTGGCAGCGGTGGGATTGAACTGGACCTGGATTACAGTATTCTGCGGGGTACTGTGATCCAGTGGGAACTTGATGGTAATTGCAAGTTCCTGGGACTAAAGATATTGAACACACAGTGTACAACATATAACACAAGATATGGCACCTCCTCACTGTTCCCCTACTTGTGAGAAGCATTGCCTCCAGAACCAAAGTGCCGGCCATCCGTCTGACTGGAGCTGGGCACTGAGACCAGAGGAGTGCATCAAGTCGGCGCGGGGACCAGCAGCCAGCAAGGCTGAGAGAGAGACAGCAATGGGTGAGCATGAAACCCGGCAGGCTGAGCAAAGATCCACAGCTGCAGCTGCTGTAACCATCACACCGCCCGGAGAGCAGGGAAGGGACCCAGCTCCGGGACGGCAGAGACTTGTGGAGGGAGCGGGTGGTCTTGGAAACCACGGCAGTCTTGCACCAGGAGAGGTATTGGCCGCTGCGGCGGCCAGTCCATTTTACCCAGAATTGCTGGCCCTGATGTTTGCGCAGGGAGAGATGTCCCCAGCAGAGCGGCTTGAGCAGCTGAAGCTGGCGATGATCCGACCCACTTATCCCCTCCCAGAGCCCGGCGCTCCAGCAACTCCGCTCTGGACTCCATTGCCCCTTGCTGGGGTTAGTCCACCGGCGGCGGAGAAGCTCTGGAATGAGCCCGGCGCTCAGGCAACTCCGCTCTGGACTCCGTTGCCCCTTGCTGGGGTTAGTCCACCGGTGGCGGAGAAGCACCGGCAGTCGCTGCGGCACTGCCAACAAATGGGCCACAATAATGCCCAGTGCCCTGACCGTGCGCGGTCAGGCGAAGAAGCCCCTCAGGGCCAACGCTCACGAGCTGCGGAAAAGATGACCCAGTTAGCGGCATCCTCTGATGGCTCCCGCCCAGCCGGGGCGACAACCCTCTGCGGGACGTCTCCTGGAGAACCTGGACAGGCTGCATCAGCAACAGCGGCGGAGAGCAGCGGCCATCCACCTGATCCCGGCGGAGAACCAGCGGCGGCGGCAGAGAAGACGCCGCCACTCGGGCATCCTGCCGGCGGCAGTTTTATTTGGGGGGAGGGACAGGGTTTGCGGGAGGGGGTTATTTTACCAAGTTTGCATGGAGCTGTGTTCCTCCACAAAGACCTGGGACCCTTGTCCTGCACCGTTTTACCTGTACCCAACCCAGGCGCTGTTGCGGCAGTGGCCCGGTGCTGCCCAGCCCAGATGGGGCCGGCGGCGGCCGCTCCAGTCCCCCTGCAATTGGGACCAACGAAGGCGGCGGTCTCTGCGGGGACCAGCGAGGTAAGCCAGACCAAGTCGCAGACTGACCCTGACTTATTTTTCCCTATGACTGTACCCTGTTGTTTCACTATAGGGGTGACTGGGGGGTGGCAGGAGATAGGGGTACCAGGGGAAGGGAAGGAAGGGCAGCAAGTGAGCCAGCCAGATTTCCCCATTACCTTGGCGGAGCGGCAAGGGGACTCTCAGTTAAGAGTCCCACTGTTGCAGCCTTGCTATGGGCTGGAGGTATCCGGGGTTGTGGCCAAGTTAGACCACCCCCGGATTACCTGCCAGCCAGGAGCTAAGGTGGGTGCATCTGCACCAGCAACCCTGAGCTCACCTCCGGTAATGGGGGCACAGCTTCAGGGAGAGGGGCTCGCCCCGTTAGCACCCAGCTCTAGGGTAGGATTGCCTGGGAGAGGGTTGGGTGGGCCAGTGGGAACCGGGGAGGGAAGGCAGCAAGTGAGCCAGCCAGATTTCCCCATTACCTTGGCGGAGCGGCAAGGGGACCCTCAGTTAAGAGTCCCACTGTTGCAGCCTTGCTATGGGCTGGAGGTGTTCGGGGTTGTGGCAAAGTTAGACCACCCCCAGATCACCTGCCAGCCAGGAGCTAAGGTGGGTGCATCTGCACCAGCAACCCTGAGCTCATCCCCGGTAATGGGGAGACAGTGTCAGGGAGATGGCCTCACTCAGGTGTCCCTAGGATCCAGGTTAGGATTAGCTAGGGAGAAGCGGAGTGAGGGGAGGCTGCAGGTAGGTAGCCAGCAGCAGATCTCAGTGAGAGAAGGAGGGCAAGTGGTAGCCAGGGAGGGAAAGCATCAGGTATTGCAGCTAGAGTTTCCCGTTACCCTGGCAGAGCCCCAGGGGGTTTCTCAGATCAGCAACCCCCTGTTGCAGCCTAGCTATGGGCTGGGGGTATCCGGGGCAGTGGCAGGCTTGTGCCACCCCAGGGATACCTGCCGGCCAAGCGCTAAGGCGGTTGCATCTGGAGAGATGCCCCTGAGCTCATCCCTGGTAAGGGGGAGACAAGGTCAGGGAGGTAGGTGCACTCAGGTAGTTCCAGGGTCTGGGTTAGGATTGCCCAGGGAGGAGAGGAGTGCAGGTGGGCTGCAGGGAGGTAAGCAGCAGGCTGAGGTGCTGGGCCTAGGGGAGGCTAGGCAGGGAGGCACCGGGGAGCAGGGGGAGATAGGAGATCAGTGGGGTGTGAGGCAGATGGCAGAAGCTAGGGATGGGCTAGGTAGGCAGAAGGTCCCTTGCTATGACGGGCCAGGAGTGACCCCCCTGACAGATTCCCCCGGGTCCCCAAAGGAAGGGCTGTGGGTAGATAGGCAGCCAGGGAGGAGAGTCAGGAGTATGGCGGAGCAGCTACAGGGTGACACAGAGCCAGGGCAGGTAGGGTCCCTACAGAATAGTGACATAACCCTGTCCCAGACTTGGTTGACAGGAAAGCGACGGTCTGTGCTGTATAGCTGGTCTCCTGCTGGGGCAGAGGGAGGCAAAGGAGAATGCCCGGCTTTGCAGGAACTGGACTTTACAATCCACTGTGTACTGGTCAATGCCGGAGGACAATTTTGCCAGGCCAATCCCTCAGGACGTATTGAGGGCGTCAAGGGCGCCAGTGGTACCCCAGTGCCTGGGGGAGGCGACTGGGGCACCAGGGCCCCATTGAGCCGGGGAGGTGTGACGATAGTGAGGGTTTGGCCAGGGATTAACGGGGTTACTCCCCAAGGGCCCCCCTCTAACCTCGCCAGGGAGACAAGGGGTTAACTGGGGTGAGGCCCAGAACTGTGACTTAACCCTTGTTAAATAACATGAAAATGCTTATTCCCCTGTGTAAATGATGTTGTTGCTGGATCAGGGTCTGCATAACCCACCCACTGGGACTTAAGGGGTTAATCTTATATGCAGTGCTGAATAAACAGTTACCTGAAAACTGGTAATTTGGTAACTGAGTAAGCCAGGACCCTGAGCCTTGGGGTACAGCCTCCGGGTCACCCCCCAAGTACACACATATTAAAAATATAACGTTGTCATAAGAGAAACATATATTTTTGATAAAGTGACTTTTTGTAGTTTTTGAAATACACAGGCAGAATGCTAATAATGGTGGGCAAATGTACAGGCAGAATGCCTGTCTTTATAATGCATGAGGAGCCAAATGGTGCCTCATATGAGTATTCACTGGAAGTGTATATCAACAGAGAGGTGTGATACATCGCCCTGATCAATAGGTAACTGACCTAATTGGTTATGCGAAAAGCAAAAGCCCACTTCAAAAGGTTTATTGACGTGGCCAGTAGGATGCTAAATAGGATATCCTGTTGATTTGAGCCTGGCTTCCCAGGGGAATTGTTTATGCGGGAAGCAGGCAAAAGGAAGGGAAGGGTTTGTTATTCACACCTTCCAGCAAAAGGTATTCCCCAACAGGATATCAAAAGTGAGTAACTTTATTAAATATAAGGATACTATGAGATGTCCTTGGCTGAACTGGCTAAGAATTACATAAGTGTATTGGCGAGAGTAAGCCGAACTTGGGAAGTCTAAACATTGAATATGTAACTGCTGCTAAATGCCAGATATTAATATCTCTATTAATGTTCATATTACAATGTAATGATGGGTCTCTCTACGAGCGTCAGGTGTCCCAGAATGCAGTAATATATCTCACCTGACTGTGTGTATTACGGAACGGAAGTTATGCAATGATTTGCAGTAAATATGAAATTTTGGTTGAGTCTGAGGAACCCCTGTGGTGATGAGCAGGGAAAGGCTAGAATTTACAAACCTGATCATCAAAGACTAAGTGGCTAATTGCTTATGCTTGGCCCAACGGACAAAAGGAATTAACCAGAGGAAGTGGAACTTTTCACACTGACCACCTAGCTTCAAAAGCTTCAAGAGGATTTTACTAGACGGCACGGAGCCGTAAACTGGGGTACCAGGGTTAAAATGATATATAAGTCAAGCCACCCTTTACCCATGTTGTTCATGTTCATTGTTCTTCATGCAAATGATCTTCATGCATGCATGTGACCTGCCTGTTTTGCTGTGATGTCACCTGGAGATATGGGAGAAGTGGCAGTCTGTAATCCTGCTGGCTGTCTTGCCATAATCTTTACGTAAGTGTCTATATTTTGCCTGTTATTGTATAATCTGTTGTGTTCACCTTTATCAAGGAATAAATTATATTTATCATATCTTAAGTCTCGTCCCAGTTCAAACCCAGGTATATATATATATATTTATATATATAGTTTGGTGTACAATTACAGCCTGTCGCAAGCTCTCGTGACAGGAGGTCATTAGTTATTTTAGTAAGGGCTGTTTCAGTCGAGTGAGCAATGCGGAAGCCAGATTGTAGAGGGTCTAGGAGAGAATGGGCGTTGAGAAAGTGGAGCAAGCGAGAGAAAACAAGACGTTCAAGAAGTTTGGAGGCAAAAGGCAGGAAGGAGACAGGTCGATAGTTAGAAAGACAGGTAGGGTCAAGCTTGCTGTTTTTGAGTAATGGTATAATGGTTGCATGTTTGAAGGAGGAGGGAAAGGTACCAGAATAGAGGGAGGTGTTAAATATGTGTGTGAGCATAGGGGTTATAATAGGAACAAGATGTTTTAGGAGATTGGAGGGAATGGGGTCAGGAGGGCAAGTGATAGAGGGAGAAGAGGAGATCAGTAGTGATACATCTGTGACAGCGGAAAAAGAGTCAAGGAAGGCAGGAGGGGAATTAGGAAGCAGTGTAGGATGGGAGGAGGAAACAGAGGGGATGCTCTGACGAATGGGTTCACCTTTTCCTTGAAGTAGTCAGCAAAGTCCTGAGGTGAAATGGAGGAAGAAGAGGCAGCTGGGGGTGGTTTGAGTAGAAAGTCAAAGACAGAGAAGAGTCGGCATGGGTTAGACTTGTGTGTGTTGATTAGTGAAGTAAAGTAGGTTTGTTTAGCCTGAGAGAGCGGAGTTAAAACAGGATAGCATACATTTGTAGAGAAGGAAGTCTGCGAGAGTGTGAGATTTCCTCCAGAGGCGTTCAGAGGAATGAGTGGAGGAGCGAAGCATGTGCATGTGGGAATTTAGCCAGGGTCTGGCGTTAGAAAGGCAAGGGCGGCAGAGAGAAAGCGGGGCATGTATATCAAGAGAGGAGGATAAGGCAGAGTTGTAGTTCCTTACCAGGTTGTCAGGGTCTGTAGCAGAACTGAGAGAGGAGAGGGAGAAGCGTAAAGTGGAATCAAAGGCTGGTAGGTTAATAGAGCGCAGGTTCCTGCAGAAGCGAGGGGTAGATGGAGATGGAGAAGGGGAGAAACGAGAGAGAGAAAATGGGATGAGGTGATGGTCAGAGAAATGAAAGGGGGAAATGGAGAAATCAGAGAGAGAAAAGTTTTTTGTGAAAACTAGGTCTAGGTAGTGGCCATCCTTGTGGGTGCTAGCTGCAGTCCACTGTTGAAGGCCAAAGGAAGAGGTTAGAGAGAGAAAGTGAGAAGCCCAAGGGAGAGAGAGGTCATCAATATGGCAGTTGAAGTCCCCAAGGAGAAGAACATGGGAGTCTGAGGAGAGAAAGAAAGAGTGCCAGGATTCAAAGTGAGAGAGAAAGGCAGAAGGGGGATGAGTAGATGTAGGTGGTCGTTAGATGATCGCCACATGGACAGGAAGAGGAGAGAATCTGGACAGTGTGAACCTCAAAGGAGGGAAAAGCAAGCTATGGAGGAATAGGAAGAGAGTAGCCCCACGCCTCCACCCCTGCCATCAGGGTGCGGAGTGTGGGAGAAGGAAAGGCCACCATAGGAGAGGGCAGCTTCCAGAGCAGAGTCAGACTGAGTGAGCCAAGTGCCAGTTATAGCAAAGAGAAGCAGGGAGTGAGAGAAAAAGAAGTCATGCACAGAGAGGCACTTGTTAGAAAGGGAGCGAGCATTCCAAAGGGCACAGGAGAATGGGAGAGAGGAGGGAGGGTGGCAGGAGATGGGTATGAGGTTGGAGGGGATGATACCAGAGGGAGTAGAAGTTGCATTTGACAGACGAGGGCTAGAGCAAGTAGAAATAAGGCAGGGACAAGGATTGGGAGAAATATCCCCAGAAGCAAGGTGGAGAAGCATGGATAGAAAGGGAATGTGTGAGGATGAGTTGTAGGGGTGTGTTTTAGTGCAGGGTGTATAGCTGTGTGGTGTCAGAGGGCGCAGGTAAGAAAAGAGTTCATGTGAACTGAGAAGCGTTGAAGAAAGGAGAGATGGAGATATATGAATAGAGTTGGAGACATGGGGCTGGTAGAAAGAAATGTGTATTTTGAAAAGAAGCGAGGTCAGAGCAAATATAAATAGTAGCAGCGGCATGGCAGCAGTAGTCTAGTGCTGAGATGTGTGGTCTGGGATAGAAAATGTCCACCGTTCCAGCATAGTTCACATCCAGGATTGAGGGTCCGTAGGTGTTCTGTAGTCCCCTTGTTTCCCTCCTGTTTAACTCCCTGTTAAACTCGACCATGCCACTTAGAACTGGGCCACTTTGAAGCTTGGGCTGCTTTCACAGCTAAGGCTGCTCTTATAAAGGCCCAATAAGTCACCTGACCGAATTTATTCCTGTCCAACCCCCTTAATTAGCACATGTGAGGCATATTAACACAGTTGTTTTTTTAAACAGGGTCTTGTCATGCCTAAGTGTTAGTGTAAGTTAATTTAATTAAGACTCAATTTAAATAAGTCTCAGAAAATGCCTCAACATTGCCTCAACATTTCTGTGAGATTCTTAATTGCCCATCAGATTAACATAGCAGGGGGTCCCTGTAGTCCCATTCAAACTGGCAATGTTGAGGCATTTACTGTGAGGCAATGTTGAAGCATTTACTGTGAGACTGCCCTAGAATTTCCCAGGCAAGAGATCTAATACTGGTGGCTGCATCTGCATAAATAACAAATAATACAAATAGCACATATTGGGAAGAAGTGCTTCAGACATGAAAGTAACATTTAGGAAAAGGAGTCCCTGCTCTGAAAGAGCTTACAATCTAATTGGTAGGTAGGAAGAAAGTACAGAGACAGTAGGAGGACATTCTGGTAAGTGTGTCTACAAGAGTCCAAGGTTTATGTATGAGGTGTTTAGTATCAGCCACAGAGCTACTCATATGCTTCGTTAAGCAGGTATGTTTTAAGATGAGTCTTAAAGGTGGATAGAGAGGGTGCCAGTCAGCTATTGAGGGAAAAAGCATTTGAGAGGTGTTGGGCAGTCAGTGAGAAAGGTTTAAGACAGGAAAAGGATTTAGATTCAAAGGTGGTAGAGAAAAGACATCCTTGAGAGGAATGCAAGAGTCGAGATGGTGCATATCGAGAAATTAGGGCTGAGATATAAGGAGGAGCAGAAGAGTGTAAAGCTTTAAAAGTGAGGAGGAAAATTGAGTGTGTGATACAGGATTTTATTGGAAGCCAGGAGAGTGATTTCACCAAGGGAGACACTGAGACAGACTTAAGAAAGAGTAGAGTGATTCTGGCAGCAGCGCTTAGGATAGATTGTAGGGGAGACAGGTGAGAGGCAGGAAGGCCAGAAAGGAGGAGGTTACAGTAATCGAGATGGGAGAGAATGAGGGTCTGTGTCAGAGTTTTAGCAGTTGAGCAACCGAGGAAAGGGCGTATCTTTGTAATATTGCGGAGGAAAAAGCAACAGGTTTTAGATACGTTTTGAATATGTAACGGGTGGACCCCCCTTGTCTGACCCACCCAATCTCACATTGGCCCGTGTGGTCTAACCGGTCCCCATTACAAGGTCGTGTGTGGTGGTGCACCTGCAAGTAACAGGACTCCTGAGTCTCCCGCTTGATGGTATTAGGGGATGTCATCAGGACAGGAAGCTGAGGTAGTGGGTGCGAGTCCAACTTACTTCATGTGCAGCACCTCCACCTCATCAGGATCTGTGCTTCCGCAGGGAGATGGTCCTGGCGAGGAACTCCTTCTTGGTGGTGCCATCCACTGCTGAGTAACTTCACACTCACACAGTGGAGGTATATTCGAACAGGGCATCTTTATTGATGGTGGTATGGGCAAGCTGCCCCTCACAGATAACAGCTCAGCCACTCATCTCTTTGTAGCACTCTCTTAGGAAGGTCCCTTGTCCCTAATAGAGCTGCTTTCCACCTTTACTCTCAAAGAGATTCCCCAGCTTCTCTGGCTGCTGTAATCTCCTCTCCTGAGCTGCTTTGTCTCTCTCAGCTCCTCTCTTGAGCTGCTCTGTCTGTCAGCTCCTCTAACTCTGCTCAATGTGCTGCGTATGCTCACTGACTCACAGCTAGCAGGAGACACTGCAACATTGTTGCAGACCTTCACGTGCCTCTCAGTGAACAGAGCAGCACAACAACAGGAAACTGAACTTCTAACTTTAGGCAGTGCTGTGTCTTATATCACCCCCCAGAGAACAAACCTGCTCTGTACCACTAAGTGTGGGCACATTGCATGTTGTCACTTCCTTTGGGGATATATGACACCTCACCAGGGTTTGAGGGCAAATCTCCATTGATTGTTGCTGGCAATCCTGCATACTTACCAGGGTTACTGCCAACATGAGAAAGAGATATGTACACCAATCTTACACATGGCTACAAATATGAGAGGAGAATGTGAGAGAGGATTCGAGTGTGACCCCTAGGCAGCGTGATTGTGCTACTGGGTGAATGATTATACTTCCAACAGTAATGTGGAAGGAGGTAAAAGGGCCAGGTTTGGGAGGAAATTTGAGGAGCTCTGTTTTTGACATGTTAAATTTAAGTAGGCGGAGGGCCATACAGGATGACCTACTGTAGTGCAGACGAGTTTTCTAAAACAAAACAAACCTGGGGACAATCACCAACAAGACCCAGGTACATGCTGGGTACATGCTGCAACATTCCAGTGACATTTCTGCAGACAGACTAATGGCCCATCGGATTAACAGCGGGTTTCCCTGGCAGTTCCATTCACACTGAATGGGACTGCCAGGGACCCCTGCTGTGTTAATCTGATGGGCCATTAATCTCTACAGAAATGTCACTTAAATGTTGCAGCATGTACCCAGCTGATACCTGAGTGATAGCCCCAGATTTGCCCCAGATTTTCCAAGGCAAGTTTAAGGAAAGCTATAGAATACTCGTCGGCACACCTGTAGCAGAGAGAAACGTTCAGAAACTTTGATCTATACAGCATGTGTAAGGTCAGGGGTTGAAAAGTAAATGTGTGTGTCATCAGCATAGAGGTGATATTTGAACCCTAGAGAGCGTGTAAAGAGAAAAGAGAAGAAGTCCTATGACAGAGCCCAGGGGTACCCACACAGAGAGAGTGATAGAGGAGGAGGTGTTAGCAAAAGAGACACTGAAAGTATGATGGGAAAGGTAAGAGGAGATCCAGGATAGAGCTTGTTTATGAATACCAAGAGTATGGAGAATGTGAAGGATAAAAGGGTATCAAATGATGCAGAGAGGTTGGGTAACATGAGCAGAGTGTAATGACCTCTGTCTTTGGCAGCATAGAGGGCACAGGAAAAAGGGAGAGAGGAGGGAGGGAGGGTGACGGGATTGTTATGAGGTTAGAAGGGTTGGCACCAGAAGGAGTAGAAGCTGTATGTGGGAGGTGAGGATAAGAGCATTTAGAAATAAGACGGACCGGGATTGGGAGAGATATCCCCAGAAGCAAGGCGGAGGAGCATGGAAAGAATGAGAATGTGTAAGGATGATTTCTAGGGGTGTGTTTTGGTACAAGGGGTATAGCTGTGTAGTGTCAGAGGGTGCAGGCAAGGAAAAGACTTCATGTGAATTGAGAAGTGGCGAAGGAAGGAGAGATGGAGATATATGAATAGAGTTAGAGACATAATGAGGCTGGTAGAAAGAAGCGCGTATTTTGAGAAGTGAGGTCACAGCAAATATAAAAAGTAGAGGTGGCATGGCAGTAATAGTTTTGTGCAAGAATGTGCAGTCTGGGATAGATAATTTCCTCCTTTCCGGCGTAGTTCAAATCCAGGATTCAGGGCCAGTAGGTGTGTTTTTCACTTGTTCCACTCCTGTCTAACTCACTGTTAAACTCCAGACTGTATGCTACTTAGAAAAGTGCTACTTTAAAGATGGGATGCTTTACATGCATACTGCTCCCCAAGTATGTCTCTAGTTATATAGCTCTAACAAGTCACATGACAGAATTAAGTTCAGCCAGACAGCTCAATTAGCACATGTGAGGCACATTACAATAAATGATATTTTTAATCACAGTTGTCCTACACAGGTTTCAGCAGATGAATTTACTAAACATTTGTACACAGCCCTCGCCTGTCTGACCTTGAACACGTATTTCAATCTGATTTTTTGAGACTTAAAAATTGGATTTCCCAAAACAAATTGTTTATAAACATTGACAAGACTGTAACAATGGTATTTGGACCCAGGCTAAATTTCTAAAGCTACCAATGAATGATCTTCAAGTCAGAACCAACTCTAATACCATCCTAGTCCCTGTTACTAGTTTTAAATATCCGGGTATATGGTTTGACTCCCATTTAACATTTGGGTTGCACATTGATACCATTACATCCAAATCCTATGCCAAACTAGGTGTATTTTATAAGAACAAATCCTCCCTAAGGCTACGGCTATAGTCAGCCAGACGGAGCGGAATGGAGCGGAATGGAGCGGAATGGAGCGGAGGCGCACACACGTTGCAATCCTCTTGCTGAAGCCTGAGCTTTTTTGTGTCTATGCAGGGTATGCAGCAGGCATGATTTGGGGGCGTGGCAATGAAGTACAACGTATGTTTGGAGGCGTGGCAATGACGTTCCGGCGCGGACGTCACTTCCATTACCTCACATCCCGATCCACCGCCATTTTTTCAGATGCAGCATTTGAAGCACTGTGGTACTTTCCCCCGGTCTGGAAATTAACTTTAATTTTGTGCGTGTTGTGTGTTGTTTACCACCGGCATACAAAAAAGAAAAATGGCGTAACTTTGAAAATGTAACTTCACTTTGATTAGAGAAGACAGGTCATGTGATCATGCCATCGCGCAAAAAATCACTTGGCTCTGTCTCCTTCAATTTCGCGCCTTTGCCAGCTCCGTCTGATATGCGCGCTAGCGCCATCTATAGACATCCTCAAAGAGGATCATAGATGTGTACGTGCAGCGTGCACGCACCTTCGCTCCGTTCCGTCTGGCTGACTATAGCCGTAGCCTTAGTCCGCTGGTCAGAAAGCGCAGCGCACAGCAGATGCTAATGCCAATTATAGACTATGGGGACATAGTATAGTACAGCACCCCAAAATCACCTTAGGAAAATAGAAACCCACTACAATTCAATATGCCGCTTTGACCTCCAATATAACTACAACACACATCACTGTGAAATGCTTAAAGAACTAGATTGGTCATTGTCACTGGAGACCAGGAATTTACACCTTTATACTGGGATCATATAACTGAGCAAAACCAAGAAGTAAAACAAATTGTCATTTATTCCATTGAAACAGACATACACTATATAGGAGAAAACACACTTACTGGTGGTCTGGGCCACAAAACTAACCTTTCCTAGTTGAAATAGCACAGAGAACAAAGTCTTTACAAAGTCTTTCAGATGACTGGGTCTAAGCCAGAAAAGTCCTGGAACCGAAATTGGCATGCAGTTCCTGACCCCTCCACGGTTTCCACTCTGGAGGTGCTGAAATCCCTTGACCAGGAGCGAGTACCAAACTTCCTGGTACTCTTTTTGGCATGCAGTTCCAGCCACGACCGCTACAATGTATTCTAAGAACTTGGCCTCCTCTTGAAATTTCTGAAGCCGGCTCGTGTCTATTTCTCCCAGAGCATCTTTTGGTCAGTTCAAATTTGCCACTGTTCTATTTGCACTTAGAATCTCCTGAGCTGATTGGCTGCTAGGTTTCTTATAGGATTTCAGTCCCATTCACAGAATACCTCAACCAATCAGAGTGTGGGAATATTTCCACCAGCCTATCAGCGATTTGCGGGTACCCTGAAGCGTGGTGGGAATGGATTTCAATTCTGCAAAGGAGCATGCGCCAACCTGGCACCTCTGACATTTAGCATATTGAACTCACCCACTGGGCTAGGCTACTCAGAGTCTGGGGACGGGCAAATGGTCGGGGGATAGCCCTTATTCATGCCAAGCCGTGGGTACACAAGTATAACTCCGGTACTCCGCCCGCCCTTGGCATCTCTGAGACTTTCAAGTCCGGGATACGAGCAGACTCAGTGGCACCAAGCCTGGTGGCCATCTGGTCTCTCGGAACCAGGGACTTGGAAATTCCCCAGCTCATATACAGTACATAAAACATATATACCTTTATACACCATGTTAACAAAAATGTAAAAATTTATACACCATGTTAACAAAAAAAAATAGTCCTTCGTCCCCTAGGGTCTACTGAAAAGATGCGCACGTTTATTTTCAGAGCTCCTACACCTTACTATAAGAAGTTTACTAAAAAGTTCCTTCAAATAACACTTAGGTTAAATTTCAGAGTTGCTTCTATTGTACTGAAGCTGGACTTAAAAATAATTTCACTCTCGCAACCTCATGATGGTTTGAGACACTCCAAACCCCTATAACGGGTCCAGGTGTTTTGGCATTTACTGCGGGGGACTCCCCTAAACCAGGGACCCCTGACTATACCCGGGATACGCGTATCCCTATGCCCCCTTTTACCTTTCTGGTCTGTGCTGAAGCAGGGCATCCTGGCGGTGAGACGCGTAACTGCTTTCCAGGGAGGACTTTGTCCAGAGGTCTGTGTCTACATGTACCCGTGAATCTGACTTGGCTCCTGGATAAATTTTTTGGGTGGCCAGCAATTCTAGACCCCGACTAGCTACACACAATCCGACAACACTTTTACCGCAAAGTGCACCCTGAAACTCATAACCTGAGAATCTCCACTGGTTAGCACACCTGGAAAGGCTATATAATCTTTTTTGTGGCATATTTACATACAATGCATGGCAGTACATGTACAACAGTTAGGCCAAAGAGTTGACACACTAGAACCCCAAAACATGGATCAGGGACAACCAAGTGGGCTTGAACTTTATTAGTGAGCCTGGTTACCCTCTCACCGTCTCAGGCATCACTTAAGTCTATGCGCTAATTTAGTCTTTCCTGTCTTGCCTTGAAATACTTTCAGGGCAAGCTACCCGCCTATCTGAACAAGCTCCTCACCTCTACCACAGCACTTATCACCGGAGATCAGACTCCAAACGATTGTTCACGGTCCCAAAGGTTAAACAAGGTATCCAGCCGCTCCTCCTTCTCTTACCATGCATCTTACACCTGGAACAATCTACCTGAGACTCTCAAAGCCACCACCAGTTCAAATTTATTCAAAACTAAAGCTGTCTCACATTTTAATCCGATCAGTAACTGTTTCATACGGCTAAAAGATAAAATATGTTAAACTGTTCACTTAATGTATCCATGTTATTGTAACCATATATTTGTCATCATAACTCTGTGCCCAGGACATACTTGAAAACGAGAGGTAACTCTCAGTGTATTACTTCCTGGTAAAACATTTTACAAATAAATAAATAATGCCATTTTCATCTGTATTAAAGCATCGTTTGATTTCTAAAGCAGGTTTTAGCTCATCTCCCAAGCAGTGCAATATATTTGCAAGACTTTCCTGTTTGTGATAAATTGTTGCCAATGTTCCCAGCAGTTTGAGCTGTAAATAGATAACAATAGATAATGTTACTTTAGTAATATAAGGATACATTGTAGCTGCTGAGTTACAATGACTGAAGGATTGATTTCAATTGAAAGGCGGCTATTATGTTAGGCATACAATCAGAATTGTTACAGACTCTGGTAGCCCCCACTGTATTTCATAAGGGTCTTTAAACTGTTTGGTCTTAATGATATATTTTAAGATGTTTGACTCATTTAAACATACGTTGTATAGACATTAGCATATCTCCCATGGTACCTCAGGTATGTTCATTTTCAGCACAGACATGTCTCCCTAATGGGTGGGTGGGAGGGGGGGGAGTTCTCAGAATTCCTATATGAGAACACTAATGATTGTTCATTTAAAAAAAAATACTAAAGCTGGCAATTAATTTACAAATAATATAAACAAATATAAAAGAGCTTAACCTTCATTAATTAAAAATGTCATTCAAATCAATTATCCTGTCCTACATTAACATTAATAATAATTGATCCATAATTACAAGCAGATATCCACTAAGCCAATAAATTCAATCTGTAATTATTGTGTAGAGAGGCGTTAATTAAAGTTTGACATGAAATAAGAACCTGGTGTTATGTATAGCAGTATAGAAAATCATATACTCATAGTAAATGAAAAGTAAATTAAGCAAGAGTAAGGTTACAGTCTAGTAGTTTCCACATCAGTATAATCAGTGGTTGACAAATCACCAAAAAATCTACTCGCCACACAAAAAAATCTACTCGCCACCTAGTAACAAACGTGTGCTGCTTGGGCCAATATTTACTCGCCCGGGGGTTAAATCCACTCGCCCGGGGCGAGCAAATGTATAGATTTGTCGAACACTGAGTATAATACATGGAGAGTTAAAGTAGTACTCCTGGTCTTTTTACCTTGCTTCAATCATAATTGCATAATTAGTTTTCAAATCTTCTAGCAGTTTCAACCTGTTTACATTTCTAAGTTGTTTAAGATAGTGCATATAAAGGAAACTTATCAAAATGTGGCGCTCTAAATAATCAGATAGTACAAAGTGATATTAGTGAAAAAACAGGTAAACAGTGATACTTATACAAACATATACGAAGATGCAGCTGTGACCCAGTAGAGGATTGCTCGGTCAATCCTCGCGATGCGTAGTAGTGAAGAAGTCTCCGGGAAGCGCAATATATGTAAAGAGAAGATATATAATGATAGTGCAATATTGTTTAAATTAGGATCAGAATATGATGACTTGACTCTCTATTAAATACTCACAAACGTGAGAAATTTTGAGGCACGTAAAGGTATCTTTTAGGATGCTATGGTTGTCCCATATCCGGGGGAAATATTGATTTCTGGATCTCCTGTTCGCCCAGTGACAACCATAGCATCCTAAAAGATACCTTTACGTGCCCCAAAATTTCTCACGTTTGTGAGTATTTAATAGAGTCAAGTCATCATATTCTGGTCCTAATTTAAACAATATTGCACTATCATTATATATCTTCTCTTTACATATATTGCGCTTCCCGGAGACTTCTTCACTAAGTTGTTTAAGAGCCTGGAACTTGACAGTTAGAGACGTGAATGCACAAGAGTTTTTTTTATCTTCAATACATAATATGAAACAAAGATTTGAAATAATATGTGCGAGTCTCCTGAAAGAAATTCATTTTTCCATCTCTCAAAGTTCATTGTCACATAATCAAAATCACAGAAGCTTTCTTTCTTCTGCCAAGTATGTGCTCCTGCTGAAGTATAGAATATTCCCTGCTATTTGCATTGATGATACTTTGGCCCAGATCCTCATAACTCTGTTAACTCTGTGCTCATAACGGTCCGTTATAAAAATTAATCACAGACGTTATGCTCCATAAGGTGAACGGCGATCCACAAATTAGATGCTAAAACAACATCCGTTAAGGCCTTGATTAGAATATGGCTAACGTGGTGGTGGCTGGGATAATATAACAGATGTATGCTGCATACCATAAAAAAGGAAAAAATGATATAATCACTGGTGCTCCTGTGCTGCCTGCCTTGACCCCAGCCTGGATAACATTAACCCTGCCTTCTGCAACCTCGACCCGGCTACGCACGACCTCGGAAATCCAGACCTTGATTAGAATATGGCTAGCGTGGTGGTGGCTGGGATAATATAACAGATGTATGCTGCATACCATAAAAAAAGGAAAAAATGATATACAGTAATCACTGGTGCTCCTGGTGCAGGGAATCCCTGTTAGTATTCCAGAATCAGCAAACCAAGTTTTAATCAGGGCACTACGGATTTTGAAAAACTAATTTATTCAGTCAATTTTCCAATGTTTCGGCAGATGCAACTGCCTTTTTCAAGTATAGCTGGCATACTAAAACACCCCAAGTCTCTCTTATTTATAACCCCACAGTCCCCAGGTGTCCCTCATTCTTGATCAGCTTCCGGTCTCCTCTGCCTGATGATCCCGCCATCATCTTGTAGGCGCGTGATGTCATGATGGCGTTCTCCAGAGATCCTCCGCCAGCGGTGATTGGTCTGCTTCAGATCACCTCTGCTTACCCTGCCTTAGCCCTACCTGTTCCTGTGCTGAAGCGCTGGATCCCCAGCGCTATAGCTTTGTGTTCCTGTAAGCCTCCTCCAACTTGAAGTTATTCCTGAAGCCCTTGTGCTGAAGCTTCCTGTTTCTGTGGCCTTCTCTACCCAGAGGCTTTTCCTTGTGTTGATGCACCTACGCTGAAGCTTCCTTGTTCCTCATTCCCGAGGATCTCCCATACTGAAGCATCTCTGCTGGATTTCCTGCACTGTAGCTGCTCTGTCCCGGAGACCTTCCCTTGTGCTGAAGCGCCTACGATGAAGCACCTACACTGAAGCACCTACGCAGTAGCTCTACACTAAAGCTCCTACTTGCAGCCTTCCTGTTGCTGAATCCTGCCTGTGACCTCGAACTTGCTCCTGTGCTGCCTGCCTTGACCCCAGCCTGGATAACATTAACCCTGCCTTCTACAACCTCGACCTGGCTACGCACGACCTCGGAAATCCAGACCTGGCTTCATGGTCTAAGGTCAGTGTATACCCATCCCCACCTCAGCCCTGTGGGTCGGTCCTGGTTTGTGGTGAGCACATCCGTTACAAGAACATCCTGTTCTGGATTTACCGTTGGATTTTGGATTGACAGATAAAGAAAGAAGATTAAAGAAAAAAAGAACATAATGACAGATGAAGAAAGAAGACAATGATAGAAGATAAAAAAAAGAAGTTTGTTTTACCTGATGTTGGTCTTCAAGGTGATGGCGTTGGATTGCAGGTGATGACATCGCAGTTCGAGAGATTGCAGATATAATGGGATTCTGAGGGTGAAGACTTCTAAAGTTAAGAGAAATATTGAATGTATGTAAAAGTCTTTTTTCAGGTTTTTTCATTGTATTTATTTTTATATTTGTGATTGCCCATTGACTGCTAATGTACTATTCTGTGCCCCTTAATTATTTGTTTTGTTGGCTACTGGTTCAAATTCATTAATTGTTTTGTTGGCTAATGTTGAAAATTAATTGTTGTTTTGTTGGTTAGTGCTTTTTTTAATTAAATTGATTGGTTGGCTAGTGCTTTTATTTATTTCATTTGTTGGCTAGTGCTTTTATTTATTTAATTGGTTGGCTACTGCTTTTATTTATTTAATTGGTTGGCTATTGCTTTTATTTATTTAATTGGTTGGCTAGTGCTTTTATTTATTAAATTGGGGTGTTTAGGTGCTGGTGTATATCTTTTATTGTTGTGTCTTTTTGGCCTTAATGCTTTTTTATTAGGGTGATCATAGTGGCTTATCATGCCCATATTGTATGGGTATGATGTACCACTATGCCAATAAATGGGTAGAGGGTGGGTATAATGGTCCCGGGGTGGGTGGTTAGGCCTGCCGGGTGGATAGCGGGGGAGGGTGGTTTAACCCCTTAATTACTATAGTGGTTATTAACCGCTAAGATGATTAAGGGTTTAGGGATCATTAGAGTGTATTTTGTCTTGTATTCTTTCTGGCAATGGAGGACATGGACCTGGAGTATGCTGATGAGGATGCCAGAAAACTGCCACAGGATTGGTATCACAGGCCAGTGGGGAAACACAAGTACCACCCAAGGGCCCCCAGAAACCTGTGGTTAGCCGCTAAGTTAATGAAGTTGACTGTAAATTAATTTTTATTGCATGGGATTCATGCCGGGATTCTCCAGTGCTGAAATTAATGGATATATCCGTTCTGGGGACCCTCAGCATCAATCCGATGCAGAAAAAAGGCATTTAGCGTGATGACGTCTCCTAACCCCGATGTACGTTTCTCCTCCCCCTTGAGAAAGCGTGCTGTGACGCGCGAAATGTGTCATCACGCTGACGGTCATGCGCTTGAGGTAGGCGAGGCAGGCAGTTTTTGTTCTGGATGCCTATCCAGGGCACAATCGGGGAATTCATATTGTGGATGCGATCTGGTTGTATGTTTACTTTCATTTACAGCCAGCGTCCCACACGGAGGCTATATGTGCTCTGTTCATTTATATTTTGCCTATGTTCTCCCCTGCGATTTAGTACTGTCCTGTGACCAACAGCCCTTTATATTGGTGGGGTTGTTTGGCTATTTGCACCAGTTTAGACATTTGTTTAACACAGTTACTGTAGATTACCGGTACTATATATCTGCCTCCACCCAATGCATGGGGATTTTATTATTTTTATTATTTTAGTGTTTCGTCTGGTTTTATCTGTTATATTAAAACTTGATTTTTTGTTGTACTCTTGTGTTACCCTATAGCGGGCGACCCTATTTGTAGGGTTAGGCTATTTCTAGATATCATTGTGTCTACACTACTATCCCTAGTGTGACCTATCTTGACGGCAGTTATTAGGGGCTCTCTGTGATCCCTTGTGAGCATTGGTTTGTGTTTCTGTAAAGTTTAGCACCACAAGAAAGGTTTTTCCTTTTTCTTGGTCATAAAAATGTCAACCAGAGCTGATTAATGAAAGGGGTAGGCTCATGTTGTTCTCAATGAAGGGAAAACTTGTATATAAAGACATATATCTTAATATATAAAATTGAAATTTGTGGTGTTGTTGCTAGATGTGGTGAATCTGATTGGTCCGTGGGTCTGTCACTCAGCCTCTGGCCAATCAGATTAGTCCGTATCTCTGCCCCTCCCCGCATGCCTCTCATTGGCCTGCGTGGCTCTATGACATCACCCAACTGCCACTCTCTTCTCCTCCTCACCCGCCCACAACCACCCGGCCACTAACACTAACAGATGCTCTGGCGCAGGCCTCACCTCTCCCCCACCACAAACCCCCACTCCCCCCCGGTCACAACACTAACAATGGTGCGACCCCTTGCATGCAAGACTGTAGTACAACCCCAAACTACAACTCCCAGCATGCTCCATTCTCTCCCTGGGGCTCCCGGTCTGAACCACCGGAACCCAGGCAGCTAACCGACCTTAGGGTGCGGAGCCAGGCAGTGCGAGACCGCGGCACATCGAGTATTCGCGGGGCCGAGGCCGGACGGAGGAAGATTCCTTCCTGCTGCTCAATATGGGGTAGACTGGAAATGTACAGAAGATGGGGGCTCCCATGTGAGTCTAGCTCCATACGTAACATGTCGCGACGCGTCTTCTTCTAGCATTGACACCATTATGGCCTTCTACGAGTTAGCTAGCGTCAGACGTCACTGTACGGAAGATGGCCCTAGGTATATTGTTTGTGTTAGCATTTGTATAGACAACTCATTTAAATGTTTAGGACAGTCATTTTATATGGAGTGACTCTCGATTATAGGGATAGACTCACATATTCCTGTGTTATATAGTGTGACCCCCAGACTACAGATTACCAGACTGCAGATTATAGGGATACTCAGATAGCCATGTGTTATATAGGGTGATCATCAGGCTGCAGATTATAGGGACAGGCTCACAGTCCTGTTTAATTTTATATCTTTGAGGAGAGGGACATTTGAAACCGCTGCTAGCGAGGACCGGGGGGTCATGCATGGGGGGGGGGGGCAATGATGTGCGGTTCAGGGGGGGGGATAATGTGAGGTGCAGGGGGGAGAGACAGATGTGAAGTGCAGGGGGGAGAGACAGATGTGGGGTGCAGGGGAGTGACGAGTGAAGTTGGGTGCAGGGGGGTGGCGAGTGATGTGGGGTGCAGGGGGTGGAGAGTGATGTGGGGTGCAAGGGGTTGACAGTTATGTGGGTGGACAGTGATGAGGGGTGCAGGGGGGTGGAGAATGATGTGGGGTGCAGGGGGGAGAGTAATGTGGGATGCAGGGGGGAGAGTGATGTGGGGTGCAAGGGGGGGCAGTTTTGTGGGGTGCAGGGGGGTGGACAATCATGTGGGGTGCAGGGAGGGGAGAACGCAGCTGTGAAGGAGGGGGGGACCCATCTGTGAAGGGGGGTAAATTCCGGGCAACGCCGGGTATATCAGATAGTTTGAATAATAAATTAGAATTCAACAAAGGTTTGTTTAGGGATCAGACACATGAATTCTTATATTTCTTACTCCAATGACCTCTCTAGGAAAAACCTATTACATATTGTAACGTATAAGGGATGTTTGTTTATTTTTATCTTTTGGTTTTAAGAAACGGTCTGCATTTATTATAACTTCATGTTCTTGTAATAATCTTTGTCTGTAAAATAAGTATTTGGTGTATTAAAGCTAAACTTTGGTAAGTAATACTTTGGGCTCCGATTAAACTTTTGCACGCTTTGTAGAGAGTAATTTATCTGTTGTTATTTCCACAATCAAAGGTACACAGTCTAGCATAATCCCTGCTTTGACCCAGTAGGGTAAAAACAAAAATATCTTCTTTGGTCCTTTTTTACTGGTGTATATATGTGAAAATTCTGCCTCTGCAGATTTACTTCCACTGTGTATTTTTTCTAAGCAATTGTTGACCCCTCTTTTTCCTGAGCCTTGGTTTGATCTAGCCTTGAACTGTGGAACTTTTGTGATTATCTGAAATGTATGCCCGCCTGGCCCTTGAAACAAGCCCTGGAATTTAAAAATATGTGTATATACTGTAGGTTCAGTGCAATCTTGTATTGAGAGTTCCCACTTCACTAAATTGATTTTCTCACATTGGGCTAAACCCTTAAGTACAACAGAAACATAGAAACATGTACAGCATGTGATATTTATGTATTTATGTGATATTTATTTGATTATGGCTCACAAATATATTACTTTTTGTATATTTGTCCCAGAATAACCTGTTACTTTTATTTTTGTTTATTTCAGTTTAGCCTTTTACCGTTTTTATATTCTTTTTCAAGTAGAATGTTAACCTGAACTCCAGTGTCCAGTTTTAAATGAGTACGTGTTTGATTAATTAGCATTGGTAGTACCCTGTCCCTGTCATCGCCTGCACTGGTTTCCATCACCTCTACATACAATTTCTGAGGCAAAATCTATTCAACTGCAGTTTAACTTTTCTGCATCTGCCATTTACAACACTTTGCAAAATTAGTATTTTTTACCACTTTTAAGACATACAGTACTATACAGGGTACTATAGCTACCCATTATTGGGGCAATGCTGCAACCCACACTTCCCACATAACCTTTTCTAGGTGCTATCTCTTGTAGCGTGTCTTTCCTTATATATGATTCTGATTTTTGTTATGAGTATTGCTGACTTTCTTACTTTGTACTAAGAGTGTGACTAACCCCTTCATATGAATTCATCTGTTTTGCTTGTACAGATTGTGCTGCCTTGCATATCTGAAGAGTGGTATCCAAGGTTTGATCTGCTTCACAGAGATGTCTCAATAGATTTTTCTGATCAGAGAAATGCACATTTTACTGAGTTTAAAGTTGCATTGTACTCTTTGATTTCATCTCTTTTTGTACTCTATGCATGTAAAAATCAACCTATGCCTCCTTCCCTTTTTGCATCCTCTAATCCTCACATTTGATCAGTATCTCCCTTACTGTAACTTCCTACTTGTACCGTTTCCCCATTTAAAATTATTGTAACTATCCTATGCTTCCAGCCACACAGCTGGTAACAATATTTGACTCTATTATATTTCTCCTCTGTTCCTATGGTCACCACATACACTTAAAATCTCTGCCTAAACGTTTTCCAGTTGTATGCAACATTAGCAGATAGCTGCAGGGGGAATGGGTGCTGCAATGCATTCTTTGAGGCTGACACATTAAGGCAAATTTGTAGCAAAATTAATGCAGATTGTGTCATTTTCATCTTGTGTCTCTTTCCGTAAATGTATCAAGATCTTTGCTCCACGATTTGTGCAGCTTGCGAATTGGGGAGTTACAACAGGGGTTAGGAAGGGCAAAAAAAGAAAAGAAAAAAAAACGTCGCCCTAAGGTCCTGGTTTTAACCGACCGGACCAGCAATCATCTTGTCCATTGCACATTCACAATTTTATTGTTTTAGTTCATGTACTAAATAAGCTCTTTATTCACTTTTGGTTACAGCCTTGTCAATGTTTCTTTAAGTCTATATGTTTATTGTGTGTTCTTAGTGTGTCAGTATTTGTTTTATGTTCTCAGTCAGTGTCAGCCTTCACAATTTGCTGGCAGTGTTGCACTATATTTCTCTTTGTTTTTCTTTCATATCACGCAACAACACGGAGGACCTGTCTCTGGTCATTAGAATTAAAGGGACTTCCTTATTGGACTAAACTTCCCAGTTCGAATTGAACATCCAGGACATTTACTCATTTGGACTTGTAAGGCGCCATTTTTTTTCCGTTTCTTTTTTGTTTCCATTGTATTTTGATTTGTACAAATCATTGTTTACCAGGCAGCCTACCTTCACTTAGAACATCCTTTCTATCAGAAAGGTCACTACACATCATATTTTAGCGCTACTTATACACCATTTTTTTCTTTTTTAGGGGTTAGGAAGGAGTTACATGATAGAGAGATTGTAATGAGATATAGCAAACTTTGCATCTCTGTGCCTCACTTTGCATCTTTTATTTACATCCAGTTGGTTTAAACTTTTCTGGCCCACAATTTGAGTGAATGTAAGAAATTGTGTTTCATACATTTGAAGCAAATGCAAATGCAAGCAGAAAATGGAGCAATGTGTCAAAACAAACTTCTATGTGTATTTCTTTTACGTTGATACATTTCCCCCTTTGTGCTACTGTAGCTTGCTGTTCCACAACAAAACGGTGATCTTGGAAAAATGTGTAGAATTCAAATTAAGCGATTATTATACAAAGACAAATTTCCTTAGCCAATTCCAATCTGGCGTCTGCCCATACCCTCTAAAAAGTTTGCAATGAGATCCAGTGTGGAATGTAACTGGAACAACTCACTGGTGCAATATTCCTTGATTTTTCAACGGCTTTTGATACTGTTGATCATGCTAAACAAGGTTTAGTGCTCTGGAAGAGGAGAACATTGTCTCAATTGTACCTATCGGTTAGATCCAAATATGTGTCTCTTGGGATCTAACTTCAACCCCTTGGATGTTACCTGTGGAGTGCTGCAAGGTTTGTTCTGGTGCACATATTATTTTCAGTCTTCAGTAATGATCCATCAGCAGCTTGTAAGGCAGCTTCAATACACATGTATGTGGATTGCATAATATTATATTCACACAGCCCTAGCCTCTCTGACCGTGAACATATACTTCAATCTGATTTGTCAAGACTTGAATATTGTATTTCCTAAACCAAATTGTTTTTAAACACAGACAAAACTGTAATAATGGTATTTGGGACTAAAGCTAAATTTCTAAAGCTACCAACAACAGAGCTACAGATCAGAACCAACTCTAACACCATTCTAGCCCCTATCACTAGTTTTAAATATCTGGGCATATACAGTAGCTTGACTCCAATTTGCCCGTTGGGCTGAATATTGATACTCTGTCATCTAAACCCTATGCCAAACTAGGTAGACTTTATAGGAACAAATCCTCCCTAAGCCCACTGGTCATAAAGCACATTGTACAACAGATGCTAATGACAATTAAAGACTATGGGGACATTAAATATGGTACAGCACCCCAAACTCACCGTAGCAAACTAGACACCCTCTACAACTCAATATGCCGCTTTATCCTACAATGTAACTACAACACACATCACTGCAAAATGCTCCAAGAACTAAATTGAATATCCATTGAGTGCAGACGCAAAGTACATTTTTCCTGTCTGACCTTCAAATACTCTCTGGGAAAGCTGCCGCCTTATCTATCCAACAATAGTACAATACTGCCTTTTACAAGGTGAGGGCTACAAAACTAAACATCTAAAACATATTTATACCCTAATACTCACCCCAACTCACTCCGAATGTCCACCTCCTATGACGCCGATGCCCCTTGATGACGTAGGCGCGGCGACCTGATGTCAGATGTTGGAAGTGGCAACTCCAGGCAGACATAGGAGCACTGGACCAAACACATAGTGTTTGCCGGTCACCATGGAAACCATGCAGCCAGAGCGGGGAGGAGCGAGATCCCTTACACAATCCTACAGAGTGAAACAAACATAAAAACCTGTAATAAATGCTAATAAAGTTGAAATCACTTCTACCCGAAGGGGAAAATGGACAATATTAAAGGTGCAAGTAACACTATGTAAGGAAGCAGGGGACCTGGCCTGCATGACGTGGCCCCTCCTTACTCACCTCTGATACCACTGCCGTAGCCCCTCGGTTCCCCGTCTGCGCCGGCGCTCACGGTCACATCTGCCGCTACTCCGGTCCCTTGCCTGTTCCCCGCACCCGCACTTGCTTTCTCCATGGTCCCCGGCGCCCTCCAGGGTCGAGCGCGCCGGGCCGTCAGCATTACGGTGTGCGCACAGATCCGAGCCTCTTGTGTACCTCCTTCCGTGTCTGACTCCGCGCCCGTTTGTCGCGCGACGTCGCACCACACTCCCAAGCAGCATTCCTGGATCTGATTACCGTGATCTCTGTCTCGGGCTCTGCTGGGGCCGCACACTCTGGTTCGCTCCCTCTGATTGGTGCCTGCGGGGTACTTAGTTCCTGCTTCCACGTTCAGTCAGTGCTCAACATAATCCTTTGTAGCTCCTTGCTGTCTGGTCTTGTGCTTGGCTCTTGCTCTTGTGTTTCAGTCTCCTCGTTCCCGACCCGGCCTGTCTGCGTACCTCCCCTGGATCTCGACCTTGGCTATGGAAACTCACTACACTTCCTTCTATACTCCTTGGACTCGGCTAATGGACACTTACTACATGGCTCTCTCCTTCCCATACCGTTGGCTTACGGACACGACTACTCTAACTTCTATCCCCGGATCCGGCAAGTACCCGACTAACCCTTCTCTCTAGCCTTGAACCCAGCTATGCTCAATACCACACTCCGGGCACGCTCCCGCTGCTGTGGGTGTGTGGGGTTTCTTTTTCCCACCTGTAATGCCTGTATGCCCGCAGACCTGGCCAGTCCCCAGTACTGAGGTGGGTAAGGGTATAACACGCACCCACAGGAGTGAGGGCGTGCCCGGAGTGTGGTAGTTGCATTGCCGGGCCTGGTGAGTAAGGGTTAACGCTATACTTGCTGAGTACGGGGTGCCAGAGGTCGGAAGGTATTGTCCAAGAGCCAGAGTCCAGGGATTGGAGAGAGCAGCGTAGTGATGTCCGAAAGCCAGAGTTCAAGGGCAGGAGAAGGCAGCGTAGTCAAAGTCCAAAGCAGAGTTCAAGTTCAAACCAAGGGAATCCAAACGGGGCAGGGACAGGAACCAGAGCTGAAACAGATAAGGGAGCTGGGCATAGACACTGCACACACAGGAGCTACCGGAAAGCTATGCAGAGCAAGGAAAGAGAGGACAGACTGGGGTTATAAAGGAGGGAGGACAAATAGCAGGAAGGGGTGGAGCAGGGGTTTGTCTGGGAGATTGCAGGGATAGGTGTGAGAGAGCAGGGGAGGAGACAGGGAGGTAATCTAGGGTAATGGACTGCAAGCTCCAGGGGGGCGGAGCCAGTAACTGGGGAGGATTGGTAAATAGAGCAGGTGCGCGCATCCTCTGTAACACAGTCGTGCGAGCACGACGCTCGAGTACCAGAGCGTGGAGGAAGGATCGTGGAGGATGTACTCGGCTAGTGAGTATGAGAGGGGGAAGGAGCGGCGGAACCAGGTAGGGAGACGGAGGTATGCCGAGGGGTGTGAGTCCCCTGATGGGAGACCAGGGACTGGGAACGCACGTGGACAGTGAGGGGACCACGCATGCGCGCAGACCACGAACGGGAGCATGACCGCTCCGCGGGGGAATGAGTCAGAGACCGGGAAGACAAAGAAAGGGGAGGGTTAGCCGGAGGAACCAAGGTGACGGGGACACGCTGGGAAGAGCGAGTCCCCCGATCCGTTACACCACCTCAGTACCGGGGTCTCGCCAGGTTTGCGGGTGGCAAGAGCGTTACACACTAACAGCAACATCTGAGTGAATAGACAAGTCAAAATAAAGAGAACTGTAAAACTCCAAACTTGCTACAGTAATAATGAAATGTTAGTAAAGAGCTTTGTTGCATACATCAGTCCAAATGAGATTGCAGTGAATATTGACAATAAGTATCAATTGTGAAGTCCATGAACCGGAGAGAAATGCATTCCGACGTGATCAGATGAAATCCACGCATATGCTTCAATCAGTCTAATGGGAGAAAAGAGTTAACTCCTGTCAACGAAGCACCTTCAATTATGTTGCTCATTTAGACAACTACCATTACTAGTGTTGAATGAGTGGATGCAACATGATTCCGGCCTCAATAGGAATGTCTTTATATCAGGAGTTCCTCGTCTTGGTGCTTGTAACAGGGGAGTTATCCCTGTTCAAGAATATGCCTCTAATCCAGCAGTGTGGTGGTTAACTGCTGGTAGTCAATTAACAAACACCACATGCCTGATTAGGTTGCTTAGAAAAGCCTGCCCTTGAAACAGAAAGGGAGTTTTGTGCCTGAATCTCACACAACTTGTGAGACTGAGCATGGGGACAGTTGTCTTGAGCCCTGCCAGAAGAAACCGCAGAGCTGCTTTCAAGACACAGGGGAAACTTCTAAACCTGAATGCTGACAAACCCTGAGGAAAAGGTAGCAACCAGGAACAGAGAAGATTTTCCCTCCAAACCACAAGATAAGACTTTCATTTAAAGACGTTTTATATCTGCTCATTTCATGATATATGTTTGGGGCTGGGAGACATGCTTATCTAAAGGGAGTTGTGGACTGCATAGTATTTCACTAGAAATACTCCCAAGTGAATAGAAGCTTTGTTTACCCCTTGTTTGGATGGTTTCCTGAATGAATGAATGAATGAAGCAAGCAAAAGCTATACTATAAACAGTGTCTATTGGAATGTTATCTGTGCTGGTCCTTCCCCCGGTGTGGATGTGTTTTATGGCTGGAGGTGTCAAAAGGTTTGTGAAAGCAAGTGATGAAAGAGTGTGTATGTGTATCAGTGTGAATTAACATGAATGGAGAGCCCACAGTATGTGTGTGTGTGTGTGTGTGTGTGTGTGTGTGTGTGTGTGTGTGTGTGTGTGTGTGTGTGTGTGTGTGTGTGTGTGTGTGTGTGTGTGTGTGTGTGTGTGTGTGTGTTTGTGTGTGTGTATATATATATATATGTGTGTGTGGTGTGTGTGTGGGTATGTATATATTATATGTGTGTATATATGTGTGTGTGTATATATATATATATATATATATATATGTATATATATATATATATATATATATATATGTGTGTGTGTGCGCGCGCGCACGTATGTGTATATATATACACACACACACTGTGTTATTTAAAATTTTTGCATGCGCAACAAAATAACTAAATTTTTGCATGGTGTGGCTATTTTCACTTTTAATTCTCCACACCTGTGGCTACATTGAAAAATAGGTTGCCCACCCCTGTACTAGTCTATACAATGTAACCCACCCCTTAATCCCATACACTCTTTCAATACTAAAAATCTTCAGACAACAGATATAGGGCCTCATGCAGTAAAGTCCGATAGAAATTATTGGCTGGATTTTGAAATCGCCATGTTTTTGCTGTGTTGCTCTCATGGTATGTAGAAAGGCCCGAATACCAGTGAGAGCAACATTTCCAAACATGGCGAGTTGCCAGTGGCGATAGGAGCTGCCCTCCGTTAAGGGCTCACCTGGCGACTTGTATCTGCTGCAGAGAGATCCGCCTCTCTCTGCAAAAATCTCGCCGGAAATACAAATATTTTAAAATTTAAATTGTACTGTCGCGGCCCCTTTAATCCTCCAGCTTGCCCGTAAAAATGCGGACATGTTTTCAATTTGAGCCGGGGTCCTCCGCGCATCAGCCGCATCTCCAGACAAGCACTAATGGTGCTTATCATTGAAAGCGCCCGCAGCGCTGGAAAACAGCGAAAAAATGCCGCATCTGCACGTGTTTTTAAAAAGCCCGCGGTGGCGGCCGCAGGAGGTTAAAGGCGGCCGCCACTGTATTACTGTGTATTGTAGCAGGGGTCTCCTGAGCTGAACCGCGTTGGTTTCAGGTCTGAGGTCCCCCTGCTACCCGAGATACAGGTCCCTTTATGGGGTGCCGGTATCCCCTATGCATGAAGATGTCCTGATCACATGACGCGCCCCATAACGGGGCCTGTATTTCGAGAAGTAGGGGGTCCCCTGACATCAAACAACGCGGTTAAGCTCCGGATACACCCTGCCCATATACAGTAGTAATATTTAAATTTTAAAATATTTAGTAAGCACCAATACACAACCCACCCACTGTGCCCCTCCCCCATAAAACAAAGATTTATTATTTTACACACACAATTAATACCCCAGGCCGGTGGGGGTCCCTGGTGGTCCCGACCAAGGCAACGGGTGACTTCTTCCTAACGAATGGAACCTGGTTCTGTTCACAAAATTTCCTCCCGCGCCAGAATCGATAAATGTCGCAGTGGAGGTGCGGAAGGTAGGACCAGAGAGGGAGACAGGAATGGTCAACTTTTTGGGAAATTCCTTCCTGGAAAGGGGACAAGGAGATTTAGCACCCAGGGAGAGCCCTTTCGTAGTCAATGGGTTTGGTCGTTTCCCGGGTGTAGTGGACATTCACGGACCAGATGCTCGGAGGATCCACAGTAGTAACATAACACACTGGCTTGGCGAACTTGTCGTATCGGTGCCCGAGGACGCTGGACTCCAAGTTGCATTGGCTCCGGAGCCTACAGAGCGGGCAGTGGGGAGACGGCAGGTCCTGTGGTTGAAGAGAACCTGGAAGGGCATAAATCGGGGATGCTGGCACTGAGCGCGGCGTACCTGAAGGCGCTGATCCACTCGAATGGCTTGGGAGATGAGTTCCTCCAGAAGCCCTGGCCTGGGTTGTGAGGCGAGCTCGTCCTTCACAGAATCCCACCAGAAGACTGAGACTAAAGTCTCCTGGTCCCATTGTGTCTCAGCTGCTATGGTCCTGAATTCTAAGGCGCACTGGGCCACGGGACGACGTCCCTGAGAAAGCTGAAGCAAAGAGTCAGAGGCAGTTTCGTGGCGTGCGGGGGATTCGAAGACCTGTCGAACATCTCGTCTAAAGACCGCGTAATCTCGGGTGATTTCGGTACATAGTTGCCAAATCGGGGAGGCCCATGCCAGCGCATTCCCTGTAAGTAGGCTGTACACATATGCCACTTCCTTACGACCAGTGGAATACTGCTGCGGGGCCATCTCAAACTGGATCTCGCATTGATTGAGAAAACCGCGACAGGCGTGCGGATCCCCCGCGTACGGCTTAGGTGCCGGGAACTTCGGGCCTGAGGTCGCGGCAGATACCGGTTCTGCCGACAGCGGCAGTGCGGCCACAGGTGGTGCCTGAAATGAAAGGTCCTGTACCTGTTGAGTGAGGAGAGCCATCTGATCAGTTATGGCATGGACTTGTTGATACATGGCTGTCATCATGGAAGCCATATCAGTCTGGTCTGTGTCTTGTGGGCTCGACATAATGTTACGCCGGTGCTGCCCACAGACTAGACTCATCCCTTATACTGAGGTGGGGACGTATATGTGAACGCACTCGCAGCAGAAGGAGCGTGTCCGGGGTGTGGTGTTTTGGCATTGCTAGGCCAGGTGGGAATAGGTGTAGCAATACTTGCCGGTACCGGTACAGAAGAGACAAAGTCGTTGCCGTTATCCAAAGTCAGGGAGAGAGAAGATCTGGGAGGCAGAGGTCCAAGCTGTGGTCGAGGGATGAGAGAAGCAGCAAGGTCAAGTGGGAGCCAGGGTCCAGAGCCAGAGAGGGACATCCGCCAAGCCGGGTCGCATCCTGAATAAACGAAGAGCAAAGGGAGAGCCAGAATAGACGTCCGCAAGCAGAGACTATGTCGAGCAATATGAGAGAGGCACTATATAGACAGGTACTATATATTGCGGCTGACCAATAGGGACCGGAGGCAGTCCTGGAGGAACATGAGGAGCTGTCCTGGATTGGTTCCTATGATAGGCAGCCAGGTGGGGAGCTTTAGGATTAAGTAGCAGCTTTTGTGAGAATTGGGGACGTGGTTTCACTGCTAGTGCAGTGAATAAATTATCCTTGCCCGGCGCGCGCTCTGTAAAGTCGGAGAGCGCGCGCCCGTGACCAGAGGGGACCGCCAGAGCTGTGAGAGACCGCGGGGCAGGGCTGGTCCGTCGGGAACGAGGAGGGCGCCCCCGCACAGCGGGAGCAGGTTGAGAGCCGTGAGGAAGCCGTCTCATGGCAGCAGGGGCATTCGGAGGTAAGGAGGGGTTGCGCTGTGGGCGCCGCGATCCCCGCATCCTTACACTGTTCGTGGATTGGCTCGAGAGCATGCGGTGTCCTCGGGATTCGGAGGGTGAAGACATCTAAAGGTAAGTAAAAATATGGAATGTATGTTATTTTTCTTTTACATGTTTTTTTATTTTTATTGTGATTGAATTTTTTTTGATGCCCATTCATTGCCACTGTATTTATGTATGTCTCTATGGATATACATACATACAAGGAACAATCAATGTTTTTTTGTGAAAATGCTTGTTTTTATGTATTTTAAATGTAGTTTGCTTGTTTGTTTATAAATGTTTGGGCAGTTTAAGTTTTATTTTTATTTAGTAAGAAGTAATTGTTAGTGGTGTTTTCAATAATTGATTTCGGGGGGGGGGCTTGCTTTTTAATAGTGGCTTATTTTTGGTAGTTAGATTTTGTGTGATGGTGGTTACTTTGAGCTTTCATTTATTTCATAATGGTTTTGTTTTGGTGTTTTAATTGAGAATTGTGGAATTTATTTTGGATTTGATTAATTGATTGGTTGTAATTTAGTTCTGTTTACTTTTTATTTCTTTTTAATTTCTAATTGTTTGGATTGCATTGGATTTTGTTTGTGATTGTTTCTTTTAGTTTGACCATTGACTGGCATAGTGTTAAATGATGCACAGATTACATGGGCATCATTTACCCACTGTGCCATTCAATTATTTTATTGGCATTTGTTATCTATTTAATTGGATATTTGACGTGTTAATTTTGATATGTGGTATATTTTAATTTGCTATGTGCTGTATTTTATTTTGTTATGTGCTTTGTTTGATTTTGCTGTTTAATGTTTTTTTAAGTGGCTATGTGATGTGTTTTATTTGGGCCTGATTTTTTAATCCTTCCCCATTTCTTAGTATATTGGTCAATCATGCACATATTATATGGGCATGATGTACCATTAATGGGTGATGGGTGGGTATAGTGAGTCTGGGGTGGGTGTTTAGGCCTCCTGGGTGGGTAGTGGGGCAGAGTTGGTTAACCACTTAATTACTAGAAAGGTTATTAACTGCTACGGTGATTAAGGGGCTAGGGGCCATTAGAATATATTTACGGACCCCCGCTGGACTGGGGTATTAATCCTGTGGATAAAATAATAAATAATGGTTTTATGGGGGAGCACAGGGGGTGGGTTGTGTATGGTTGTTTATTAAATATTGTAATGGTTTATTGGGGGCCTAGGAGGTGGGTAGTAGGTCTGTTGTGTGTATTTTTTTGTATTATGGGTAGCCGGGGTGGGTGAAGGGGGTAGTAGCCCCAAGGATGGGTGTTTAGGCCTACCGGGTGGTAGCGGGAGGGGTTAACACCTTCATTACCTTAGCGGTATTAACCGCTAAGGTAATAAAGGGGTTAAGTCCACTTGCAAACCCCCCGCAAGGCCTAAACACCCACCAAGGGCCACATAACACCTTCACACGCCCCCGCGACCCACAGTAAGCATGGCACTGGTGGTTAACCCCCTTCATTGCCTTAGCCGCTACGGTAATGAAGTAGGCTGTAAATGCATTTTTCATGCATCTGATTCATGACAGGGGTCTCCGGTGCTGGTATTAATGGATATCAGCTCCAGAGACCCCGGCATCAATCCAATACAGTAGAAAGGCCTGATTTTTTCTGTGCCGTCTCGCCGCTCATCAGCAGTTTCTCCCCACCTTCTTGCCAACTTTTTGTGGCGGGACGATTGGGAAATAAATTTGCCATTCTAGAGCGACGATCAGATGCGATAAGCTATATATAAAGAAACAGAAATACACAGAAAATAGTGCAACTTTATACCGCTCAACCCCCTTATAACGCTGTGCTTGGGGTCCAAAGAATCACATCCCGTTATAAGTGGCTCGTATTAGAAATAATGTAAAATTGTATGCATTATACAATAAAGTATTTAAGATACCAATAATCGTGTTGTAGAGTATTCATAAATACGAAAATTGGGAGCCACGCTTGCATCGCGTTATAAGCGGATTCGCGTTGTAACAGATCGCGCTATAACGGGGTTGAGCTGTATATACAAAATGCCACAGATAATATCCAGACCTCTTGACCTGGAGGTAAACTGATATAAGAAAACAAAGCTACAAGGGCTGGTGATGGTGTGCTGTCAGGCAAGCAAACACAGCAACCAGTGAAGCAATTGCTCACATATGACAGGCATACAATATCACTCAACCACTTCCACCCAAACTACAGGGAATGGCAGAGGATAACGAAAATTATGTGAGGAACACACACATGTAAATAATAAGAACCAAGTCAGCTGGGTATAGCAAGAAATAACACTGTTATAATTAGTGCTGCTGGAAAGAACACAGTGATAGGCAGTGGAGACTTACAAAAAAGCCCCATGCAAGGGCATTGCGTGCAATAACACAGAGTGATGTCCGATGGTGGGATAGGTAAACCATAGGGTGGTAAACTGCTTGTAGAGGACTCGCTGCGCTGCGCCTCCTCCACTGCGACACACCACAGGACTTCGGGTTCTCCTTCCACAGATTCAGAAACCTCACGTGACGGCTTCAAAAATCGGACACGACAGTTCCCAGCTACGCAGGGATCAGGACTCAACGCATGTACACTTCCGCGTTTTGCTGGCGGCTTCGTCAGGAGTCCTTGATACCCTGGTATTGACTAGCCATCTCTTATGACGGAATGCATCCAATCAGAGGGCAACTTCACCACAGAGTTCCAATCAGCTAGTATGTGCTATCACCAATGGGAGCCCTGCCTGCTCGATATTCACCCTATCAGCAACAGCAGGGCGGTCCCTCAAACAAATAACAACATGATAAACCTATTCTAACACACTAATACTTTATTAGATAAACACAGACAAACTTAAAAAGGATTAAAAAAGATTAAAAGCCTGGTCTGGTAAATCAACTTGGGAGGGGGGGGGGGGGGATAGGTGTGGAAGGAGGATACGCTGAAAGGGTTGATGGTGTTTTTCCACTATCTACTGCACCGACACACTTTATTCGAGCAAATACCCAGTATGTACCTGGCAGATACCTGGAATACGCCGCTCCTCACCTCTGACAAGCCCCGTTGCATTTGCCTTCCCAGCCTGGGTTCATGCCTGGCTGACGGGCGGCTGATCTGTTAAATGATAATGATTAGGATTTAATAGGCTGCAATGCTTCGCGTGTCTACCAGATGGCATAAATTCATGAATTGTAATGCAGTATATATATATATATATATACTGTGCAGTATTGCAGCCAGCGGGAATAAAATGCTTCAATCCCTGCCTGGAAAATAACCCAATGCACTCGGGCAGAAAACAGTCACAAACCTCAATACACCCGGGTATACCCGAATTCGTGGGACTAGCCGAGCTCGAATAAAGTGTGTCACCAGTGTAATCAAAGAATACATAAATATATGGATTCAGTGACTCACACGGGCTTGTGTGGTGTCTCTCCCTCAACGCAGACTGTAGTGGGTTAATGCAGACTCATATAATGGAGTCTCAATACACATAAAACTCACACGGCCTAATGTGAGTTCTTGCCCTCAGAGGGTGGTGTCCTGTATGGATGGTGTCTGGTCGTCTCAGCAAAATATCCCCCGATAGGTGTGGTGTGTGAGTGTCTCCTCTCCCCGTTTCCCAGAAGACCAAAAAGAATGTGTGCAAACCAAGGTTAACAATATAACAGGTCTTTATTGGGTAAACATTGAAGACATGAGCATAAAACATGCATGCATGTTGTGAAAGGTATAAAACAATCTATGACACAATGAACTGGACAAAATGCAATAGACAAAAAGCAAGAGACAAAAACAAAAAGCACACTCACACTCTATAGCAAATTCTATGCCCAGCATCAGCCGCTTGGTACACTCCTGCACGGTCTCCTCCTCCGTTCTTGCTCCCACTGGCGCGTCCGGCAGTGGAACCGGAAGAGGGGATCTGCACCGGATGTCCTGCAGTGTGCTGGGTCCCTCTCTCAATGAGCTCCGGCAGGGAACAACACGTTTCGCAATAAGCTTCGCGTTGTTCCCTGCCGGAGCTCATTGAGAGAGGGACCCAGCACACTGCAGGACATCCAGTGCAGATCCCCTCTTCCGGTTCCACTGCCGGACGCGCCAGTGGGAGCAAGAACGGAGGAGGAGACCGTGCAGGAGTGTACCAAGCGGCTGATGCTGGGCATAGAATTTGCTATAGAGTGTGAGTGTGCTTTTTGTTTTTGTCTATTGCTTTTTGTCTATTGCATTTTGTCCAGTTCATTGTGTCATAGATTGTTTTATACCTTTCACAACATGCATGCATGTTTTATGCTCATGTCTTCAATGTTTACCCAATAAAGACCTGTTATATTGTTAACCTTGGTTTGCACACATTCTTTTTGGTCTTCTGGGAAACGGGGAGAGGAGACACTCACACACCACACCTATCGGGGGATATTTTGCTGAGACGACCAGACACCATCCATACAGGACACCACCCTCTGAGGGCAAGAACTCACATTAGGCCGTGTGAGTTTTATGTGTATTGAGACTCCATTATATGAGTCTGCATTAACCCACTACAGTCTGCGTTGAGGGAGAGACACCACACAAGCCCGTGTGAGTCACTGAATCCATATATTTATGTATTCTTTGATTAGATAGTGGAAAAACACCATCAACCCTTTCAGCGTATCCTCCTTCCACACCTATCCCCCCCTCCCATCCCCCACACATGTGGATATGATGCACTAATACTGTGTTTTATTCCTTTTTTATTCGTTTTTTATTTATTTAACTCCATCCGGTTCCATCAATGTCGTGAGGTCCATGAGGTTTGCGCTGACCATCTTTACACCACCACTGCCACGCTAAGAAGGACACGGGGTTCCCTTCTTCAAAGTCAAGCGGCAACCACAAAATCATCAAAAAGGGCCAGTATATATTTCCATATACTCTTTTACATCACAAACACAACTTCATATTCATATTTTTATTATTTTTAATAGAGTTAAGGCGTTGTAACATTTGTTAGCCACACAATCTAGGGAGCGCCCCAGTCCAAACATCCTCCTGGTAAATCAACTGTCATCTGTCAACTGACAATTGTAGTTCTAACCAAACTAAGCCAAAACCATATAAAAAATCACTAAAATACCATTAAGTTAAACTTGCAGTAATTCCTAGGGGAACAACCCTGTTGTTGCTGATAGGGTGAATATCAAGCAGGCACGGCTCCCATTGGTGATAGCACATACAGCTAGCCAATGCCAGGGTATCAAGGACTCCTGATGAAGCCGCCAGCGAAATGCAGGTGTACACATGTTGTGTCCTGATCCCTGCGTAGCTGGGAACTGTCGTGTCCAATTTTTGAAGACGTCACGTGAGGTTTCTGATTCTGTGGAAGGAGAATCCAGAAGTCCTGTGGTCTGTCGTAGTGGAGGAGGCGCCAGTGCAGCGAGTCCTCTACAAGCAGTTTACCACCCTATGGTTCACCTATTCCACCATCGGACATCACTCTGTGTTATTGCATGCAATGCCCTTGCATGGGGCTTTTTTGTAAGTCTTCACTGCCTATCATTGTGTTCTTTCCAGCAGCACTAATTATAACAGTGTTATTTCTTGCTATACCCAGCTGACTTGTTTCTTATTATTTACATGTGTGTGTTCCTCACATAATTTTTGTTATCCTCTGCCATTCCCTGTAGTTTGGGTGGAAGTGGTTGAGTGATATTGTATGCCTGTCATATGTGAGCAATTGCTTCACTGGTTGCTGTGTTTGCTTGCCAGACAGAACACCATCACCAGCCCTTGTAGCTTTGTTTTCTTATATCAGTTTACCTCCAGGTCAAGAGGTCTGGATATTATCTGTGGCATTTTGTATATATAGAGTTGCACTATTTTCTGTGTATTTCTGTTTCTTTATATATCCACCGGTGTACTGCGCTCCCTTACTTCTCGATATCACCTTTCTACTGTTGTCAGGCAAAACGACTCAACCAGGAGTTAACACTGGCAGCAGGATAACCATCTCATCTACTTCACCTGCAGTGCTTACTTCGCCTCCTGACTCCTGACTATTGAGTGGGCGGATGGCAATCAGCATTCACAGTCATACAACTCAGCATGTATTGGTTCTGCTATCAAAAGACAATCATCATTGTCAACCTTGTACCTTTCCCCTGATTGGCTTACAGTCCTTTATATGCTCACCGCTCCCTGCTCCAAATCGGCTGAGCATAGTAGTCCTACCTGCTATGAAGTGCTACCCACAAGTACCCAGCTTGCGGTGTCCTGCTTTGCCTTTTGCAATTCTGGTAACCTTGTCTTGTCTCCTAGTATACTTGACCTCGGCTTGTACCTTGACTCCCACCTTTGCTACACCTCGACCTCGGCTATGTACATTGACTATTCTACATCTCCAATCCTAGACCAAGGCGAGTATCAACACTATCCTACTTCTCTTACCCTGACCCGGCCACACGACTACAGATCTGCACACCGGACGCAGTCTCGTGGCTGCATGTTGGTATATTCTGAATCCCCACCTCAGCCTCGCAGTTCTGTCCTGTCTGTGGCGAGCATCCATTACACAAGTGTAGATTATAGCTCAAGCCTTTTCAGTCAAATTTGGTGGGTGGAACAGCCAAATGTCTTCTTATTTGACTTCATATGACAAAGGAACATGTGGTACAAAAATATTTTTATTATCAAATATATAAGAATAGATCAGGAACACTGAGAAATGTATCATATAATACAGGCAAAAAGAACAGCAAGCAGGAAAAGCATGCAGACAATGGGCCTCATGCAGTAAGCGTTGATAAGGATTTTTTCGGCATTTTATAGCCAAAATTGGGTTTGAGATTCAGTAAGCGCCGATAAGTGCTTGATTTCGGCAGGTTTCGTAGCCGATAATTTTGTTATGGCCAGTCGGCTGCCGATAAGCCTGTTTTCGGCACTGATCGCCACTTTTTTAAATCGGCTGGATTCAAGTACCAAAATCAGCTTATCGGGGCTGATCGGCACTAGGAAATTGAGATGTTATGGCCAATTTCTCCCGCCAACTAAAGTTGGCAAGTTGGAGGGGAGAACGATCGCTAAGGCTGCCGGAACGGCACTTAGAAAAAAAAACTCTTCTGTACATCAATGGAGTCAATGGAGCGGGGACGTATAACAGTATAGTACTGTTTACGTTTCATTGCTCACAATACAAAGGTGATTTGCATTACAGTGTGGGGGGCATTCCCTGCATTGTGTCACAGCTGACGTGTATTATTTGCATAACATTGTACTTGTAGATGTTTTCATCATTTGCGTGTCACATTACTCATCATGTGATGATGTGTCAAGGGAAAAACCTATACTCAACTCTTAAAGGAGAACCTCACATCATATCACACATTTTACTGAACTGAGCGACAATTATTTATATGATGTTACACATGTCACACATCTAACACATACACCGTATATTCATGTTGCTTTACATTACACAATGCTTGTAATGTGTAACGTATCTTTAAACGTTCATCTACATCTTTCTTCTCATGTTTACCTGTACTTTTTGGGTCCTCCCTTTTTTCCTGACGTCACTTATTGGACACTCAATCACATTGCATGTTTACATTGTAAACGTTGCATTACAAGCACTTCAACCTAACTTCTACACACATCTACAGTAATTAATCATTGTGACACCTTTCAAACTGATTCGATAGCAACTATCCTCATTACATAAATGCATGCATATGCACACGACAATTCATTATTGTCAACATGTGACAATAACATGGCTAATTACACATGTTGCAGCAAACATTTTACACGCCAATCTCAGGCTTTTTGTCTATTTACATGACTGACTGTTGCGTTCAGAAGTGTTACATGCATTACACATTACACTAAGAATTTTCAAACAATGTTGGTACAAAGCTTCACGTTACATCATTGGCAAATATCATGATTGCCTGCTCAATACACAGAACAAATAATTCTTTCTTCAAATGGACACAGCTTGTCAGCAAAGTACTTTAATATGTTAATGTAACACCTTGCTTTTTACTATGTCACCTGACATCATCACATACCTATTTAAAGGACGCCCATTACCTGCTCATTCACAGCTACTCATTTCAAAATGTTGCGATTGTTTAGGAGACGGAGGAACATTCTTTTCCATGACATGCTTGCTGATGAAGAGAATGACATAGGGCAAGGGAGGGACAGAGCCAGGGACAGTGACAGGTTCAGGCACGCGGATACGACAGGGACAGGGAGAGGGACAGGCCGAGGGAGAGGTAGAGGGACAGGAGATCAGAGGAGAAGACAGAGGAGACAAGTTGTGCCTCGTCCGCGTGTGTACAGGGAGAGAACCCTGTTAGATGGGATGAGTGAGGAGGAGATAGTAAGTCGCTATCGTTTGAGTTCAGCAGCAATCTTATCTCTTTATGAGGAGATAAGGGGAGATTTAGATTTTTGACAGCCAGAGGTCGTGCAGTCCCTGGGCTTGTTAAAATGCTGTGCTCATTACATTATCTTGCTTCCGCGTCATTCCAGACAACTGTGGGCATAGTGGGCGGGGTCTCGCAATCTACATTCTCGCGGGCCTTTACCCAGTTTCTCTATGCACTCAATAGACGCGCTAGGAATTATATTCATTTTCCTACAGAGGCGACAGAGTGGCTGGAAGTCAGGACTGGCTTTTATAATATAGCAGGGATACCATGTGTGCTGTGTGCAATCGATTGCACACATGTTGCTTTGATTGCACCTAGTCAGAGTGAGCATGTTTACCGCAATCGTAAGCACTACCATTCACTCAATGTACAGTTGGTATGTGATGCCACGATGAGGATAATGCATGTGGTACCCAAATTCCCTGGTTCCAGTCACGATTCCTCTATCCTGAGGAACTCTTCAGTCTTCCATGCGTTCGAAGAGGGACATTTTGAACATGGTTGGCTGCTGGGTGAGTACAGATTTAGATGTTCTAACACAAAACACATTTTTCTTTAGGAATGTTGTCATTGTAGAATCTTATCACTAATGTAAGCTTATGTGTGCTCCATTCATTATAGGTGACTCAGGATACAGAATTAGGCCGTGGCTCTTGACAGCGGTGCTAAACCCTCAAACTGAAGCAGAGGAGAGGTACAATGCAGCCCATATCTCTACAAGATCTGTTATAGAGAGGACATTTGGCCTACTCAAGACCAGATTTAGGTGTCTGGACAGAACTGGTGGGGCTCTTCTATACAAGCCTCAAAAAGTGTCTGATATTATCCTTGCCTGTTGCATTTTGCACAATGTTGCACTCAGGCACAATGTACAATCAGACCTAGCTGAGCCTTTGGTAGACGAGCATCCAACCCATGTAGCTGCTGAAAATGAACAAACAGCCAGTGGTGGCCAGACACGCCAGAATCTCATCACTTCCTTTTTTTCTTGTAAGTAAAAACATATATGTTCCTAGTACAACTTTTATAGATTAATTATGTTATATTAACAATAATGTTTCTTTATATAACCTTCTGTTAGGACACAGATGAATATGGGTTGCACACCTTTCTTTTCTCTGCTGTGTGCACAAAGGGATGTGGCAGCGGTATGTTATTGTTGCACAGGTTATATAATCCCTCTTCAATTGTACATTAGTTGTGTGTATGTGAATACAACTGGGGTAACAAAGCAGTAATATTTTAGCATTGTGTTGTTCCTTATGCTAACACAATACACATAGTATGGCCATAGTCATTCATTCTTGCAGTATGCTTACATACAATGTTATTGGTGCAGTGTAACATGTACATCCATATGATGTGTACACCAGGCTGCTTTACATTTTGAATGTGATTAAATATACATGGTGTTGCACATTTAACACCAAATACACACTTTGCTGTGTTGCTTATGGTACTGAAGATGGCATGTCAATGTTTGCAATTTATATATTGTTCCTTTGCATTATAGGTATATCTCCAGTATGACTGATCATGGTATGTATATTTGCTGACATCTGTCATAAGATGTGCCTACCTCAATATTCATATAATTATTTGAACTAAAAACCCAACATATTGGTTCAAAGAAAAATGTTACATATATGTACTTTCTGAATCATGTACATGCATTTAGCTACTATTGAGGTTTCATGTGCATTGTATTAGAAAATGATTACTCCCACTTCATCACATTTAATGTATGTTCCCTTATAAATTCCATTAATGTAATATAGAGGTGTTTGGAGAGAAGGGGATAACTGTACTTATTTGTTTACTTACGGGAGCTCATTAATCACGGATGCAATTGACTGATCATAACACTCCATGCATGAATGCCTGTAATCACAACAATGCGTGGTACATCTTATATTTAGCAATGTAGGTGATTATTAATGCTACAAATTATTTGTCAACATTAATTAAAATGTGTCACATGTGTATGTATAAGTCACACGTGTGTTGATGTGACCTACATGTAACAAGTGTCAAAGTGTAAACAAAACCACAATTGTGTCAAAATTTTTACTGTAATTTTGCATTTCTAATTTCCCACAATGACAATGTTGGTAATATATTTGGAATGTCATTGACGTCACTTCATCATTATCATGATGATAATTATCAAGTATTCTCAAAATATAAACGTCAATCACGTGCACATTAGCATAGGCACACTTTTTAAGACAACTGTATGTGTCTGTATCAATTTGTGTATGATCCATGTATAACACCGACAAATGATAACAGCAGGTTTATTATGGTAGCTTATATCATCATATTGACTGTACTATGTATGTGTTGAACGTTTAATAAACACAGTAAACTATAGTTAGTTTGGTACATGAAATATACACATACTGTAAACCTACTTCATTACATGATGTTGATGTAATATTCAGAACATCATGCATTGTAGGGGACCACAACATCTTGCCAATAACATTATTTGCTACAGTCCCAAACCATTTTATCAACATACCCATGTAACAAGAGATTTTTAACAAGAAATGGCTAGTTGGTTGTAAGTGTCCTTTACATTGGGAGAAGGAGTGGCTCAGTGAGTAAAGACACACACTGGCACTGAGAGTTTGAAGCAGGGGAGTCTGGTTCAATTCCCGGTGTCGGCTCCTTGTGACCTTGGGCAAGTCACTTTATCTCCCTGTGCCTCAGGCGGCAAAAAATAAATTGTAAGCTCCACGGGCCAGGGACCTCAGCCTGAAAATTGTGTCTGTAAAGTGCTGCGTACAACAAGCAGCGCTATACAAGAACATGCTCGTATTATTATTATAATTGTTATTATTGTTACATAGTTTCGACAGTCATACGTTCCATTACACAATAGAATACACAAATGTGTTAGCAGAGTGGGAATGGTTGTTATATATAAAACACACCATGGCATAAAATGTTAGTAGTAATTAAAGAACACTCAAGAAAATTTCTAGCTGCACTCTTTTGCAACATCATTATGTTAATTAAGTGCTTATGCAATATAGGCATAAGGGTATCACATTTTTAATTGTTTGTTAATAAGCACTGCAAGCAATATAAAATTAGTTCCATATGTAGTATAGTAGTCGGTGGCTCCTCCTCACAATCATCTCATATAAAGGTAGACTCTTCTGAAATCATACATTGATCCGATTGTATCTTCCCCGACATCTCTGAAATACAACAAACACATGATGGTCAAAGATAGCACCTTACTATATATGTATCCGTGACAACGCGTTACACAGCTCTATATGATTGTGTACATACACACGTCAGTCACTTATATGTTAGAACTACAAGCGTACATCATTATGTAATTGTTAATTAAATTAGTAGCAGGCATAACTATGTATATGAAGTTAACGTTGCCTGTATACTGAAAAATGTGCGCGCACATCTTAGTGTGCGCACGCACTTCACGCTTGGGTCGACTAACTGTTAGCGCATGCGCAAAGCAATACGTACGTTGTGCGTTCAATACATGTTGAAAATAGCATTAACCATTAAATATTTATTTCAAATACAATGAAGGCGAAACTACATTCCTTCTAAACGAGTACATCTGTATTCTTTTTAAACAGACGTGTGTGGACAGAAAGCACGGCCGATAACACAATGCGCAAATGCAATACGTGTGACGTCATGTTAAGCCAGCGTGAAGCGCACACAAACACTCCTCCCACTCAATTAACATTCGGCTAACGCCCAGTGTACGCCCACCAACACTGAGGCGCACGCATGACACAGTGCAGTTACCGTAACATCCGTAATCCTTTTTAAGGACGCCTTGGCACATGACAAGGGTCCCACGTCATACGTGGTCGACCCGGTTTGTTTTTTGTAGATGTTGCATGATAACAAAACAGGTGTGTGTTACAGTTATGGTAACATGTTTATAATATGTTTAAAGGGATAGGAAAGTACATATACAGTATTTATTCCGTGAGCAATGTGTACTACTCTTTCAGGTTCTACTATATTGTAATAGGAAACAATGTGTTTGTGATCGCTACATGTTATGCAGTCTGCAATGTTACGCTGTATCCACGCATTTAAAGTCAAAATGGTGGTTACAAAAAAAAAAATTTTTAACGCTGAGTCAACGCATAACGATTTTATATTTACCATTCTTGTAGAAGTAACACTTCGTCTGCCTGCAACTGGTCGCTCCAGAAAACCAAGGCATTTGCATCCACGGTTGACCCAAACGCTGAATCCTGTATGACACACATCTCCTCCATGAAGCGCTCATAGGAATCGCCACTGCTTTCTTCAAACAATTGGTCCGGAGGTAGGTTCATTTCTTCGGGTACCCATTCGAATGCGTTTGCAGCAAAAAGGCATTGTACAAAATCATAGTAGTTATGTTCTTGTAGAATGTGTGTTTCAGCAATGGCGGGTGCATATATTGCAGCAGGAATGGATTCACACGGAACAGTAGTAGCGGATCCATTGCTATTGGCATTAGGAATAAATATGCCATTTAGCACAATATGTGTGCCGTCTTCCACGGTGAATTGTTTTTCCTTAGCAATCTTCCAAAAACCATACCTTTCTTGTAGCTTATCCTGCACACGTTCAAAACAGTCATTAGTTGATAAAGTGAATCTTACTGAGGATTTTAAATTTCGCGCACGCCCGGGTTCTTGGTAATAAGGATACTTTGCTCTAATCAAATCATAGATTTGTCCCACGTTGGCTTTCTGGTCCGGACTTGACACAATCGCTTCTGCAATCATCAGTTTGTACCCCTTGTGTGGATGCATATTTGTACATAAATCATCAGCCATTGCAGAGTATCAGAAATGATGTGTGCAGTTCTATGTTCTTTGCTCATAATAATGAAATGGTTCAAATGCTAACTATTTTGTGTCTTTCCTTTTCAAGGTCACACAATGTTTCAACTTGTACTCCTTGTTTCAAGCACCAATTGTAGGTCTAGAAATAATTGGTTTCACATTTGTGGTTTGTGATAGCCATTTGACTGACCAACATGTAGCAACTTTTATCTACTTTCTCAAAACATTTGTAGACTTTTAATTAAGAAACATTGTGGGTTGAGGAAAAAAACATTGTCCACTTTATGAAAATAGTGCTTACACAGCCATCTAATGAAATACACACACACCTGCAAAAGTAATTTTTTTTTCCCCCATAAATTTCTGTGTCTATTTGAAAGTCTGGTTAACTCCCTGTCTGCATCAGAGTTTAAGTACGTGTGTATATGTATATATATATATATATATATCTCTCATAAATATATATCTATATATATATAATGTCTGTAAAACCAAACTTTTAATGTTTGTGTATATTACAATATTTAAGGGTTTATATGTAAAGAGGGATTTTTATATTGGTGTGATTTATTTAAAGGTTAAAATAATAGAGGCTTAAAAATTGTTATGGCCTATTGCATTGACCTGTCTGGTAAATGTGATTTACCATCAAACAAGGTTTTTTTTTAATTTAGAAGGCCTGTAGTGTTACAACCAATAATATCTCTGTAATGCAGGTGTACACAGAACATATTGATGGCAGTAAGTAGGCCTTGTATGAAACCTATTTAAATGGTGATAAACATGAGTGAATTAAGTAATAAACATTTGTTTTAGGCCAATACTGTTATAGTGTCACAGTTAGTATAGTTCACAAACATTAGGCCTGTATTATTAAAATACTGTGTTTTCACAAGGAAGCATGAAGTGTATGTTTTCTGAAAATACATCTATACCAGTTTAGATAGTACAAATCATATATATATATCATATATATATATAGACCTGTTGTACATATATCCATACATACTACATATATATTAGTATACATTCACAGATATGTTCTTGAAACAAGAACACATAAATGATTAAAGGACAACATTACAATGGGCAAGCAAGGTGAAGGTAAGTAATGTTTTACACTTAATCCTGCTGTACACAGACAAGAAAGATGTTTGCAGTTAAATAGATGTGTGTTTTTAATTGCATGTGAATAATATTAACATGCAATGATTACATCAAGTAACACACCCAAATACAATGTTTTGCAGGTAAGTCAATGGCAGCTTCTCTAAACATAGCAACTGGCTCCTGGTGGACCATTACTGAACAGATGATTAATACATCAATATTAATAACACTATTCATTAATTAGGACTGTTAACATTTCCAAAACTTCACGTGTACAAGAACATACTTGAAAATTTGGAAACAACAGGTCTTCAGCATACATACAATATTCATTAGATAATCTGAAGTCAACAAAACAAGGCCAACGACATATTTAGTGAATTATAACATTTATTATTTTTTTTCCTTTTGAGAGCGAGTAACAGGCCTGCTTGTTGTCTCTTGGATTTTCCTTTTTCGTTTACCAACAACTTTAGGCACAACAGAGCCACTTTGAGTGGCCTCTGGCACTTCACGGGCAGGGCTTATGGCCAGTGACTGTTCACCGACAGGCCTTGTGGGCAGTGACTGACGGACAGGGCTTGTGGGCAGTGACTGTTCACGGACAGGGCTTGTGGGCAGTGACTGTTCACGGACAGGGCTTGTGGCCAGTGACTGTTCACGGACAGGGCTTGTGGGCAGTGACTGTTCACGGACAGGGCTTGTGAGCAGTGACTGTTCACGGAGAGGGCTTGTGGGCTGTGACTGTTCATGGACAGGGCTTGTGGGCAGTGACTGTTCACGGACAGGGCTTGTGGCCAGTGACTCACCCACAGGGCTTGTGCCCACTGACACATGTGAGCAAGTTGGTAGACACTGCACAAGTGATGGTTGGTCCGTTTCATGTGTGGCTTTTTTTGTTTGTGTCCAAAAACTGGTCAGTAGTAACTGCTTGTGCTTCTTTGTTTTTGCCGCCTCCTTTGTAGGTGTCCGCTCCAGAATTTCTACAGATGGCAGCGGTAGGATGTTGTCCGGAACATGCACAGAACTTTCTGCTACTTGACCGGTAAGATCCCGACCTGGGGAATGAACATCAGATGCATGGGGTGAAAAATGAGCACCATGTAAAGATCCTTCCTGTGATGCGTTGAAGTTGAAATTTGGTACTGTAGTCATTCTCAAGTAATTCGCTTGGGTTTGCTGAACAACTAATGCTTCGAATGAGGTGTTGATTTTTTGCAACTGTTTAGGCACTTCAATGAAGACTCTGTGGAGATGTGCCAATTGTGATATCGTTTCTTCCTGCAGTGAAATCATCCTTTCAAGCACTGTCATCAGATCAGAATGGCGACGATTTTTTGCTTCAACAATTTTTCCCTCAGAAGCTACTATTGCATCGTATGTGTTAGTTGATGGACGATTTGGCTGTATAACTGTTTCAATGGGAACCTCTTCATGCTCACTTGATTGTATTTCTGTGTCTATGGCGGCATCATCATCATCTTCGTCATCATGTTCTAAAAATAAATGTACACATTATTAAATGGCATGTTAATCTCTGCTGTGTTACTATGTAATTTTACTGTGTCATAAGTAACACCTAACATGTTTCCATACGTTTTATAACCTCACATTAAAAACTACCTTGACTTACGAATAATGTTTGGACTCAGTATGAAATATGAATGAATGAAAACTTGCTCTAAACTCACAACTCCTACATGATAGTTAACATCACTAACACAATACATGTTGCCTTACACTTCATTTTCACTGACACTAAGTAATCCTATTTAAACAACATGTGCAAAACAAATAATGAACATGACAACATAACATATAGAAGTGCACATATTATATGGCCACCAACTCATACACTCACCTTCTAGGTGTGTTGAGCTGCATGACCCAGGTGAAGACACTTGTTCCGTCTCAGGTGACACATGTCCTCCAGGGGCAACTATATATAACAATAACATTAGTTGTACATTTACATGTGTAAATATTGAACAAACAGTTATTGTATGTTCTGTATTTATGAGTACCTAACAGCATCAGTTCCTTAACCGAAAATGTGTGTGTGAAAGTGAACATAAATAGTTTTAATAACAATGTACATGCCTGTGTACTTAGAACTTTTGAGTTCCCTAACATACAACATACTATGTTTCTGCAGTAATGCGTGAGGATAAATTGATTAAATTTGTACATAAAAATCATATGTTGTGTAGTCATATCAGTATCATAATGTACATAACTATCATGAGATGAACATTCACAATGGTTATCATGAAGGTGGTCATATTGCAAAAAGTTTCGTTTTTGGTACAGGATATGTGTGGTACATTAATAGAAGATGTGACACACCTGAATGTGGCTGTCACTCAACAAGACACACACATGCAGTGTGTGATAATGTGTCGTTGATAGCAGTTCAACTATAGATATGAGTGAACTAATGTGTGACGTACGGTTTGATAACTAATGACTTGTTGGGGCATTTAGTACCTAGAGTTTAGCTTTCAAATGAGTGTGATTAACTTCAGTTTTGCTAGTCAGGTTGTAAGAACGGTATTCCCTTCCCCAAAAACCCTAATCAGCCAGACCTTTCAATTACTTCAAACAGGTGAAAATGGTGTGAACTAAGTTGACCCTAAGATGACCCTATAATTTGGGTGTGTGCTGAACCCCACCCCCTCTGTTGACGTGTATGCTGTGATGACATATTCATTGCAGCTGCTTTAACACAATGGTAGAGGAGCTAAATAGTCGTCTGCAGTGTGCAAGTTATGAACACAATGACATAACATATGCTACGTGTGCCTCATTATGCTGTCTGTATATGACATAAAGCAAAAATGGACCTTTTCATAAACAACTATACATGTGTTAGTGCAAGTGATGTTTGTAGGCCGTTGCATGCAATATATTCGATGCATGCTTAGAATAGGCAGTAATGTCGTGTTTGTAGGAGTAAAATAAATAAAATACACAATAATATTATACATATTTATGTTCTGTACCTGTAGCTAGTCATAATTTCTCATTAGCATGTGTTACACATGTGTACTACCCTGTTGTTCCCCATCTTCGCCCACCATCAATTGGTTCCACTGCAGCAATGCATTTTGGGAATTCACATGTAAATGACCACGCAATGGCACGTGCTATATTAGTTACTGCTTTTAGTAGGACTACAACATATATGTATATTTTGATATATATATATATATATATACAGAATCAGACATATACATATATAGATGCAGGTATGCTTATATTGTGAAGACAGTATAAAAAGCAGCGGAAATATGCAAAATAACTGTAAGCAACGACACGCCTAGTACAGTAATATTTCTCACCTGGTGGAAATTGTGAGGGATAAATTCCAATGTCCCGGTCACCGGCCAAGCCCTCCACGACGACGGGAAGTAATTTTCCCCGAAGCAGCTCCTCCAATGGAGTTAATATCAGACGTTGTGGTGTCGGCCCACCTCCAGTGCCAGAAGCATGCACGCGTTGGTCTTGTATTTTCTTTTTCAATTTTGACCGAATATCGTCAAATCTTTTGCGACAATTCCCCTTGTCCCTGACACGATTCCCACACGCATTGACACCAATTATTATTGTGTCCCACATTTCTTTTTTGCTTGATGAACTTGTCCGCGCTTGAATTAGAAACAAAATATATGACGTTAATTCATAATAATAGAAGCACCAGTTTCCTACACTGCTAGCTGTTCCAAGAGATAGCAAACATGCTGTTTTAGGTGTAATATGTGAAGCACATGAGCATTCACTACTAAACCTAGACATGTAAGCAAGCTTGCATTTATATTGTATGCAGTTATCGGAAATTGAACGCCTGTGTTTAGTTGTCCTTGTAACGCATGATAAAAAGTTGTGTTTCCACAATAATTAACATAGACAGATATTCTGTACCCATATTTGCATATGAACAAAACTCACATGACCTAGGATCACATGTATTTGAAGAATAAATGGAAAGGTACACTTACCTACTAAATGTCCACAGAGACTGTAATAGTGCTCCAGAATCCCAGTGACAAGAGCCCTATTTTCCTGGTCATTGAAGCGAGGATTACGTGGCGAGGATACACGTTTCTTCCGAGCAGGTTTAGGCTCAGAGCTTGGCTGCTGCTGACTGGACTCTCCTTGTTCCAATGGAAGAGACTCCAAAAGCTGGTCACCAGCAAGCACGCCACCACCAGACACCCCATCAGCAACCGAGCCACCAGCAGCACTCCCACTCCCAGCAACAGCACTCGCACTCCTAGCACCAGCACTCCCACTCCCAGCACCAGCACTCCCACTCCCAGCAACAGCACTCCCACTCCCAGCAACAGCACTCCCACTCCCAGCATCAGCACTCACACTCCCAGCAACAGCACTCACACTCCCAGCAACAGCACTCACACTCCCAGCAACAGCACTCGCACTCCTAGCACCAGCACTCCCACTCCCAGCACCAGCACTCCCACTCCCAGCACCAGCACTCCCACTCCCAGCACCAGCACTCCCACTCCCAGCAACAGCACTCCCACTCCTAGCAACAGCACTCCCACTCACAGCAACAGCACTCCCACTCCCAGCAACAGCACTCGCACTCCTAGCAACATCACTCCCCTGAACAGTACGTTCACTCTGACGCGTACTCACACGAGTAGCACTACCACTCCCACCAGCATCACTCTTCCCACGCTTTCCGGGCATACTTACAGCACTCACAAAAAACAGAAAACAAATGTACAGCCAATCACACGAAACACTTCCACATATAAAACAAGACAAAGATGTAAACAAAACAACAAAGGACAAAGCTCTCACAATACACAAGTCTCTCAGTCAATATGCAAATATTAAATCGCCCAGCTCTGTGCGTCTCTCTCTCTCTCACTCCCAACAACACAGAGAATGATTAACAGTACACGTTGCCTTTAAATATGGCGCGCTATCCAATACATGCTTGCTTCGCCTGATTCAGCAAGATTTTTGATTGGCCAACCTAACAGCACCCCGCCACGCACGCCGATACACCTGTGTGTGATCGGCAAATCATCGTGAGAGTGGGCGGATTTGTTTTCGGTTTCATTTTGAAGACATTCGGCACTTACTGCATACGGAGAGGGAAAATCGCCAATAACAAGACTAATCGGTAAGCTTGCCGATTTCACATAATCGTCGCTTACTGCATGAGGCCCAATGTTCCCAGTTGGAAACCACTTAGACCCTCAATGCCTTAGATCTTTCTTGACATCCTCGGTTTGGCTACATAACCTCCCGACGGGGTCCGGTTACCTCACTTATGCAGTGGTGATAGGTCTTCACGGGTTCCTCTCTGCCTCTGTAGTTTCTGTCTTACATCCTAATCATTTTGCTGTAGAGTCAGCTTCCTCTGGGAAATAATGTCTTCTTAACAGTTACAGTTAGACTGGAGCTTGTTTCTTGGTGGGGTGTGTTGGGTCCGTAGTGGGGAGAGCTGGTTCTGGGGTGAGTTTTGTGGGTTTGTAAGTTTGAGAAGGAGGGCGACTATGGTGCGTGAGCAAGAAGGGGTGAGTGAGGTCTGATGAGCAAGGGGGGGGGGCAGGATTTTCAAAGTCCTGCAATGGTGTTACTAATCAAAAAAGTTTGAGGACGACTGGAATAGATTGTTCAGTTCTAGACAGCCTTGTGCATATGATGTAAAAAAAGAACAAACTACTGTACAGTAATTCAAGCTAAATTCACTAAAACTAAAGAACTACAGAATAGCCCTAATGTTAATATATTAGGGAATAAGAGTACAAAGAAACCTTTCTAGTCATTAGAACAGTGTTAGTTCTTAAATGCAGTTAGATTGGTGAGTACATTTGCTCATTTGCACACTAAACCGAGACAGCAGCCATACCATATTTATTTAGAATTAATCAAGGCTAATAGAAATATCAAGCTTGATTCATACCAGCTTCACTTTGCATAGGCAGAAACAAGCCTCACAATGATGAGACACAAAAGCTGTCTGTGAGTAGGTATACTGGCTAAGCACTTCTTTAACCCAAGCTGTGCTGAAAAGCTGTGTAATACGGCTTGTAGGGCTCCATGTTAAAATAGATAAGAATTAAAGTGACTCACTTTGAGTGCTAATTTGCCTGTCATTACCCAGAATCCCTGGCTGCAGCGGAAGCACTGTTTGCTAAGTGATAACAGGGAAAGACAGGGTTGCATACCTATCTGGGATGTACAAATGTACCTGCAAGTGGTATTTTTATTTGCTCTACACTGTACGGTGGAGAGTTTTTTGTCACTTTATTAGCCACCATAGGGCCTCATGCAGAGAGCAGCGCTATGCAGAATTGGAGAGGGGGAAAAATTTTACCTTTTTTGGAGAGTTTTTATGTCCATATGCAGAAAGGGCAGAAAACTGCCTTTCTGCATATGGAGAGTTTCAACTAGCGCTATTAGCGCTGTTGAAACTACTGGGGAAAAAAATCGCGTTTTTTTTTTTTTCCCTCTCCACCGGCCGCGGAGCGCCAGCTGCTTGGTGGAGAGGGAAAATGTTGAAAATCGCGCCATTTTTTTGCCACGAACAGCCACTAGATGGCGATCGCGGCTCTCTGCATACGGCAGAGAAAAAAACTGGAGAGAATTTAAACTCTCCAGGCGCGCGGCGAATTTGAAGGGGAAAAAAAAAAATGGCGCTTTTTTTTAAACTTGCCGGTTTCTGCCTTTCTGAAGGCAGAATCCGCCAATTAATGCCGCTTTCACTTTTTGCGCTGCTCTCTGCATGAGGCCCATAATGTTTTAAATGTCAGGTTATATTAATTTTCTACATGTATAAAAGTTAAGCAGGAATCACATACACCACTGTAATTCAACCTTTACAAATGTAATTCAGAGGTTTTGCATTTAGTCTATTTATATAAACCCTACTAAAAATATAAACCCTACAAAAAATTTCTAACAAACAGATGTAGACTTACCCATGGTCAGGAGTTGCTGGAGAAAAACAACTGCGGCAGTCCCCGACCACGAGGAAAGCTTCCCATTGTTGTAATGCAGCCGCAGCAGCTGGACTTGAATACACCTTCCCCCTCACTTTTTTCCCACAGCCTGTGGGAAGGTCTGTCAGGTTACATCTGTATATTTTCTTACACAGGATGTTTTATTGAATTTAGCTCAGCTTAGCTAATATTAAAGCCAAATTCTATGTACCTTAGTATTTGCAAATTATCATTTGTGTACCCAATTACTGAATGAAAGCTTTCAGCATCCACATGTTTTCAATATATTTGTATTGGCAAGTAGTTTGACCAGCATGATAAAGTAGAATTCTAAATGTGGGGATTACTTATGTCAGCCTACAGAATAACCATGTCAGGAGGAATCCTCAATGTCCCCTTCACTTTATGGCCATGCTACCCTCCCTGTTTTCCACTCCAACACACAAAACACCAAGATACAATTGTGGGTAAAAATGGTCACAGCATTTTATTCACAATCTTAAACATAGATTAAGAGAAACTTTCCAGCACTACAAATGTGTAGAGTTCCGGACAAACTTGCACACCAGGCACCAGCCGTACCAGTTTGGTTGGCTAAACCAAATTCTATAACCAGCATTCCATGAGAGGACACAACCATGTCGCTAACCACTGAGTATTTGCACTGCCTCTACCTTCATCAGAGGTCAGCACCAAACTCTGGCACCAAGCACATGCTGTAGCAGGGCAAGACCAAGACATTATCAGGCCCCGAGCAGAAATTTGGCACCCCTGCGTCCTCCTTCTGCAGTGTCGCGGCATCAAATAACGCCATGTCATGTAAACATTGTCACATGATGTTGGGACGCTGAAAGAGGAGCAGGCCAGGGCTGCAAATAGATTAGCGCAACAATCTAAAAGTGCCACCCTGTAACTTGACTTTTTGCCGTGCGCTCTGCAACCCCACCACAATCTTTAAATGTGCGAGTAATGCACACCCTTGTCGGAGCAGCGGGCAGGCATGAGTGGGACTCAGAGCAGCGGCAGCAGCAAGGGACATTGACGAGGGCAGTTGGCCATGCGGGACATTGACAGAGCAGCAGCATGGAACAAAGCCATCTTTAAATGTCCCTCGACATTGACAGGACTAGACATTTAAATATGGTGACGGGGTCTGAGTGTATGCAGCAAAATGTCAAGTGTGAGGTGCTCGGCGGTTTCTTTTGCCATGCCTTTTTGGTTGGTGCACTAGACAAGTACCCGACCTGACTGGCCCTGTCAGTAACACTGCCTCTCCCTTCATGAGAGTACACCACCATGATCTCCATGCCCTCTTTCTGACCATTGGGCTGTAGTGCCACCTCTCCCACCATGAGAGGACACCACTACACCCCGCTATAAAGCACGGGCAGTAGTAGCGTCTCTCCTAATCAATCCACCAAATGGAAGCAAGTAGAGCTTTTTTTCTCCCCAGTCGTACTGAGTGCATTTCTCTAGCAAGGTCCTTCCGATGCTGTGATTAAAAAATTCAAAAGGATTTGCCAAACACCTCAAAAAATGTTTAAACCTTTTTTTATATTCATTACTTTAAACATTAAAGCATTGCCATTAATCAAGGATTACATGCACACAAAGTAAATCACATGTTTGGAATAGTTTTCCATTTCATAAAAGATTTCTAGTACAACTTTGTATATTAATACTTCCTAACTAACCTTTAATCCATTATTTTAAGGGGGATGGGATGGTGTTACTGCCTGCTCAGATCCAAGAACATTAAAATATTTCACTTCCTCCCATTCCCCCCTTGTGTTCCAGTCCCCTGACACAGCCTTCTCACTAAAACACATTATTTTTACTTCTCCAACTTCTCTATAATTTATTTCCCCATAAACATAATCCTTTATGACCTGGCTAAAGGTAATTTGGACCCATTGTCATGCAGTCCTTATTCTTACTGTATGGTTCCAGAGCTTCCTTTGATGCAATCATTTCATCACAAATACAATTTTCACAAACAAAAAGCTTAAATATGCAGACACAAATTTGTCTTTATGAGTAGGGTACACATTTTATTTTCAGTTTAGTTAAATTTTATGTGATAAACCAGTTTGGAATGTTTCGTAAACCCAGACTTGTGTACCATCAGATACAAAAAAAAGTTTTATAAAATAAAACTATGTTGGAAAATCAGTTACAGTATATGAAGCAGCAGAAAAGCAAAATATACTGTACAGTAAGAACTAAAATCTAGAATAATGGTGTCCTATGGGAATACATAATTGTGGTAGGTGCATGGTTTAGTGTTGTCCATCATGTAGATAAATGTCATGGCTTTATCACTTAACCTTCATTGTTAATTTTCTAGCAAACTGTGAATACTTTTTTAAATCTTCTGAACAGGCATTTAAATAACTAATTGAATAATTTGCTGAAACACATTTTACAGTACTTCAGTTCCTAGAAATTGTTAATGTTTAATGAGCTACATTACTTCAATATGCATAAGATAATAAACAAAAGTTTCAGCATTGAGTACATATTACTGCTCTAAAATGTGAAGGTCTAGATTTCAGAGAATATATATACAAAAATGGAATTGTACAAATTCATTCAAAAACCTTCAATCCATCCAAAATCAAGTTTATACTAATTATAAAAATGACCAGTAATTATTGTACTGTATATTGTGTTCTTCATTTAATCTATGAAGAAGTTGGTGGCCTAAAAAGGTATCACACCCTAACAATAAGTATTATTGGGTTTAAAAGTTTGATTATACTTGTTCACAATTTTTCAAACTGTAAAAGAGTGAAAAACAAACTAAGACACATATTGGTAAGCTCACCTATTTCTACTCACAAATGTGAGGGTATCCTTAAATGAGAGAGGACACCACCAATGATAATCACGGGCAACCTCATAATTGTGAGATGAATAAAGTCTTGTGAAATGGAAGTGATAAAATAAGAAGAATATAGGAATAAAAGTGCAACGTACAATATTTGGGGATTTGATTGTCACAAGATACTCCAAGAACAATTGTTCTCACACAAATATGGAAGTTTGACATGGACAGTGTCCTCTATTAACCTTTTTTGTGGACTTTATGATATTCTATAAATGTTACAAATCTTTGCTCTTTATGCATTCAACGATTCTTCCTCTGGTGCTGCCAGACTTTTGCTGTTGAAACCAATATATGAGTAAAATAAATATAGTGACCAACCAAATAACTCTAAATATGTTTTTTTTTCAATTGCCATGTGTATTTACAAAATATCAAATCAAGTAACATACAGTATAAGAAAAAAAAAAGATGAGTTCACTTCCTTCTTCCTCCCCTGATCTTCAAACCACATCTGCTGGCTTGGAGATCAAAAATCACTGATGGTCAAGTGGATAGAAGAGGGACCCTCTGCAACAACAAGTGTGCCCCAAAGTGGGTTTCTTATCTCCTTTGTAATTTGGTAGGGTCCCAGGAAGGCTGGAGGGGGACAGTCTGCAGTACAGGTGACTGCCACAGAGGAAGCTACAGTTCTTCCATCCCCCTACCCCTCCCCCCCCCCCTGCCTCTGGGGATAGAGGAGTTGGAGCCATCTACTTTAAAAAGCTTCCTACTCATGCTACAGTCTAGAAGACTCTAATCAGCCTATATGTCCCCATTGTAAACTGTATAATGAATGTAAGAAAATGCAAATGAAAAAAAAGAGATAGATTGTGTGATTCATCACAAGAGTCCATGTCAAGATTCCGAAAAATTTCATTTTTTTGATTCCTAGTGTGAACTTGGGCAAATCACGTTATCTGCATGAGACTTTACTACATTATGTAGTAAATGTAAATCTTTCTTTTGCTATACCTCAGTCTATGAGGTGGAGATCTGAGTCCGTACAATTACTGTATAGTAACCCTCAAACGTGCATGGGGTCAGTAAAAAGGGGACAACACCAGGATGTATATAACAGGTTTATGAATAGGATTAGATGTACCACACAGGTTATCAGTAACCACCTGATTCTTATGACTATTTTATTTATTTATTTATAAAAAATGTTTTACTAGGAAATAATAAATTGAGAGTTGCATCTCGTTTCCAAGTATGTCCAGGACACAGAGTTAGTATGACAAATAGATGATAACAAATACATGGTTACATTAAGTGTACAGGGTTATACATGTAACGGGTATTCCCTCCTGTCTGACCCACCCAATCTCACATTGGCCCATGTGGTCTAACCGGTCCCCATTACGTGATCGTGTATGGTGGTGCACCTGCAAGTAACAGGACTCCTGAGTCTCCCGCTTGATGGTATTAGGGGATGTCATCAGGACAGGTAGCTGAGGTAGTGGGTGCGAGTCCAACTTACATCATGTGCAGCGCCTCCACCTCTTCAGGATCTATGCTTCCGCAGGGAGATGGTCCTGGTGAGGAACTCCTTCTCGGTGGTGACTGCCACTGTAGAGTAATCTCACACTCACACAGTGGGGGTATCTTTAACAAGGGCATCTTTATTGACGAACTGATTGTAGTAGACTGCCCCATGCAGCTCTCGGCTTTAGCCGCACATTTCTCCGTGCTGTCCCTTCGCCAGGTACTGCCCTCCTAATTGGAGTGGGATCCCCTCTCCCCGTAGGGAGATCACGCCTGCGCCAGGTCCCTGGACACAGTGTGGCCTTGACAGGCTTGATCTGGAACTAGTGCCCTTAGTTACGGCACTAGGGTCACAAAGCTGTCCTGTAATCCCTTTCACAGGAGCCAAACACTTTAGCAACAACAACACTAACTTGACAGTGTTGTGCCTTATATACCTCTGGGGGCAGGCACATCTCTGATGTCACTATCCAGGGACTCAGAGCATGCAGCCACTCCCATCCATACTTAGGGCACCTCACCAGGGTGTGAGGGGAAACCTCCATAACTACTGCTGGCATTCCTGTAATTACCAGGGTTTACTGCCAACAGGGAAGATGTCTGTAGTCCATTATTATGCATGGCTACATACATTTTATACAAGACATTGCATGCATTGTTAAAGATAATATATGTTATAGGCATATAAACAAAAGACAGGGGTGCCCAATGCTACATCCAATTGACAAAACATATAAAGTAATAAGTATAAAGTTTAAATACTTCAAAATTATAATATTAACTTGGTTATATAGTTAAACCCTTTGGCCAAAGCGTCATACGCCTGCATACCAACGTCAAGGTATAACCAAATGAATGCAGGTCCTAACACTAAATTGTGAACCTTTCCTTTTACCTCTGTATGAGGGGAAACAACCACAGTGAGTCCTGTCCATTCAGCAAAATGCTAGCACCTCCCAAGTTAAAAAAGGTATGGAGGAGTGAGCTCTAGGAGGAGGGGCCACTTACCTCCAAACAACTGTTGCCAGTCAGGAACTAAATTAACACACACATTCCCAGCCAGCTCTAACTCCAACACCCACCACATATATATATATATATATATATATATATATATATATATATATATATATATATATATAAAAAACAACATTACCATTCTCTCGTCCGGTAAAGAAAGACTGCACTCGGTTCAGTAATCATGAAAAACTGTATTGGGCATCTGAATAAAAAAGATAAGTCACCCAATCCGACGTTTCGGTCCTGGAATAGGACCTTTCTCAAGGGGGTGCTTGGTGCACCCCCTTGAGAAAGGTCCTATTCCAGGACCGAAACGTCGGATTGGGTGACTTATCTTTTTTATTCAGATGCCCAATACAGTTTTTCATGATTACTGAACCGAGTGCAGTCTTTCTTTACCGGACGAGAGAATGGTAATGTTGTTTTTCTATTATTTGAGACTAGCACCTGTCTATATGAACCAGTACATTGAGTGCAAGCTGTGATGTTTGTTTTTATATATATATATATATATATATATACAGTGCTTGACAAATCACCCAAAAATCTACTCGCCGAACCAAAAAATCTACTCGCCACCTAGTCCCGCCCCTGGTCCCGCCCCCAACCCCGCCTCTAGTCCCGCCCCCAGCCACGCATTTTAAAAAAAGCCATAAATTAAATAAATTGAAGAAATTCCTAGTAAGAACATTCGTTTTTGATATTAGTTTATTTATTGTATTACATTATACTACAATTAGTCCTTGGTGTGTGTGTGTGTGTGTATAAATGTCAAATCTAGAAAAAAAAAGCCAGATGTGGACGACTAGTTTCCTGCACCCCTTAACTAGTGTCTGGATGCCCCCGCTTCACAATATTTAAAGCAGCAATCCCGTCTGGGATCTTACCTGATCCGCAGACCCTCAAAGTCCAGGTACCCTCATTCCCGCAATGTTATACATTGGAGGGGAGGTGTTCGTTACCTGTCTTCTGGGTTAGGGGGGGTTCGATGTCTTCCGTGTGAAGCTTGAGTCAGATCTGGAAGTAAGCAGTATAGGTTATTTCAGTGTAGTATAGGGCAGTTAAGATATCCAGATCCATAGTGTGAGAGTGTGTGGGGGAGAGAGCGAGAGTGTGTGGGGGAGAGAGAGAGAGAGTGAGTGGGAGAGAGAGAGAGAGTGGGAGAGAGAGAGAGAGAGTGGGAGAGAGAGAGAGTGGGAGAGAGAGAGAGTGGGAGAGAGAGAGAGTGGGAGAGAGAGAGAGTGGGAGAGAGAGAGAGTGGGAGAGAGAGAGAGTGGGAGAGAGAGAGAGTGGGAGAGAGAGAGAGTGGGAGAGAGAGAGAGTGGGAGAGAGAGAGAGTGGGAGAGAGAGAGAGAGTGGGAGAGAGAGAGAGAGAGTGGGAGAGACAGAGAGAGAGTGGGAGAGACAGAGAGAGAGTGGGAGAGACAGAAAGAGAGTGGGAGAGACAGAGAGAGAGAGTGGGAGAGACAGAGAGTGGGAGAGACAGAGAGAGAGAGTGGGAGAGACAGAGAGAGAGAGTTGGAGAGAGAGAGTGGGAGAGAGAGAGACAGAGAGAGAGACAGAGAGAGACAGAGAGAGACAGAGAGAGACAGAGACAGGGACAGA